>NC_051279.1:33251460-33401460 GCF_015220745.1 Sebastes umbrosus
CTGCATTTAGCATAAAACAATATGCTCAAATCATAACATGGCAAACTGCAGCCCAACAGGCAACAACAGCTGTCAGTGTGTCAGTGTGCTGACTTGACTATGACTTGCCCCAAACTGCATGTGATTATCATAAAGTGGGCATGTCTGTAAAGGGGAGACTCGTGGGTACCCATAGAACCCATTTACATTCACTGATCTGGAGGTCAGAGGTCAAGGGACCCCTTTGAACATGGCCATGCTAGTTTTTCCTCACCAAAATTTAGTGTAACTTTGGAGCGTTATTTAACCTCCTTCACGACAAGCTAGTATGACATGGTTGGTACCGATGGATTCATCAGGTATACTAGTTTCATATGATACCAATATCTTATCGAAAGATCAATTGCATTAATGCATTGAAGAAATTAGTGGTGTTAAAACGATTTTGCATTTGCGTTCTGCGTCAATTAGGATATGACTGATCGCATGTTCAGGATTATGGGAAACATCTGTCTGGATGTCTTCATCCATAGAGTCACTGCAGGTGTCCTTATGTGGTATATCATGACATTACATTTCAGCTTCAATACAATTCACAATGTCAATGATATAAATACTCAAGACCTTGTTGTGTACGAGGTTTTTCTTTATAAGATCAGGTTATGTTGTCATTATTTGTGTTTGTATTCTCTACTCAGCAGCAGGAGAGAAGAGGGGGTGGGCAACAGGGATTTGATCCTCGGGGCGGAAAGAGAACACATGTGGTTGCAGAAGCAGGGGTCACAACCGCTCGTCTATCTTTTAGCACCCATGTCAGTAACTTTTACAATCACTTACTGAGCTGGTGCCAGTAACACAGTAACATCTCAGTAAAAAAATAAAGTAAAAAAAAAATCATTTTAGATCTCTTTCACCCGTGAATCTTTGCCCTGTAAAATGGTGGATATGGATTTAGTCTTGTCTGACTTGAGGTCTGTAAGGTTTTTGGATCATATTTGGCTATTCCATGGGGGTGAAGCCATTCTTGTCTGTTGTTTTTATTATCATGGAGTCACAGGGGGAAACGGTTGCCGTGTGTACCTTGGCCAGAGTCAAAAGGAACACCTTTAATTCAGAGACAATAAAAATCAAGCAGAAGTACTTGTCAGCGGGCCAGTGTTTGCACATTACATTACTATAGCCTGCAGAAAGGGCATTGTTTGCTCAAATCTACACATTTACATCATCATCAGGATAATATCTAGAAGTTGTCTTTAAGGATGGCCTCATTTTAATGTCTTTAAATTCTCATTGTCAAGTGGTCTGAAAATAAAGGCATGCTGTAACTGAGGCACACAGGAAGACAAATACTGCCAGCAGAAGAGCAGAATGAAGGACAGATGAGCAGAGAAGAGAGAAAGCTTAGCAGGCAGAGAGACAGAAAGACTTTCAGACAGGCGGGCAGACAGATAATCTGTGGACTCAAAGGAGGGGAATGTCATTGATCTCCCAGAGGACAATACAATACCGGGCCCTCTGCAACGCGACCACCAGCCCTACGCACACACACACACACACTCACACACACACACACTCACACACACACTCACACACACACTCACACAGGGGTCAGACCTTTTGGGTGTGGTGGTGAATGGAGTCTAATTCCTATTCAGTCAGATGGAAGATAGAGAGTCATTGTCAGGAAGCATTACCCAGCATGCCACACACCACTTCAGGCTAGATAACCACCATGCGTTCCTTCGGATTTTAAGAGCCACAACTTTCATAACACACACTGCAAATTTCAAGTTGTCGGCATCCTCTCCATGTACGGTAGGTCAGTCAGGGTAAACAAAAATATCATATTATTCATAAGTCCAGAGGCCTCCCCGAGTTAAAGACGAGAGCAGGAAGACACTCTGCGGAGCCCCGCTGCATCAGCCTGCGCTGAGGCAGGAAAAGCCAACACTAGGATCAGCAGTGATTCATGGAGAGACCTTCGTCTGGTCAGCTAACATTACTGCCAAGCAGCTGAAATATAGAGTGATATTGTGCTTTTAGCTGACGTGTGTTGCCTCACTGTGTTGAGCGATGCTCGTTCAGGTATATTTAGAGCGAGCAAGCGCGAGCTCGACGCTGACTTTCGTTGATTTCACGGCCACAGGTGTCGCTGTTAACAAGCATTTCTAAAAGTTACAAATAGTCCCTTTAAGTTACGCCTTTATTTTGAAATTCCCACTTCATATGTATTCTTTTTTATTAAAAAGGATAGATTGTTTTTCATTTAAAGCTTCAGTAGGCAGATTTTTTGGCATCATCATTTTGCCTAGTTTGACCGTTTGGTCGGAGTTTGCGAGTGATTGACAGCTGCTCAGAGACGGCAGGCTCCAGCTCGGCTCTCAATGGTTGTTTTCCTCCGGTCTATGAAATCACAGAGGAACATGATATTTTCCAGATAACCTGTCTCATGCACTACTGTCAGGATATAGTGACCATTTTATAAAAATAACTTTTTTTAAATCATATTTGCTCCATGTCTACCCACTGCTGCTTTAAATGTCTGGAAGAGCTCAGTAATAAAACTGTCAAATCCTATTTTAGTTGCTTTTTGTGGGGTTGATATAAATGTAACTGATCGTGTTAAATGGGTTTATGATATCGTCGCGTATCGATCGCAGCCCCCTGAATTGAATAGAATCAAAATCTTATCGTGACAGACTTTGAGATGTCAGCAAATATTGCATTTTTGTCCAAAGTATCAATATAATATTGCATTGTGATGAAAGTTGTGATTTACACTAGGGGTGTCGCGGTATACTGGTTTTGCGGTAATCACGTTATTAAAAACATGAAAATAGTAATATCATGTAAATAATCCAGCCACGATACATCGTGTTTAACAACAACAACAATGGCATTTAGCTCTTGGGTTAGCTATTTCTCTTTTGTGTTCTCCTGCAAAAGCTGGTCATAGGCATGACGTCATACACGCGCGCCAAAAAACAGACTATAAAGTAAACACATCACAAGCAAGCGCACGTCTTGTCTTCGTGACTCTGTCAAAATGACGACGAATGAAGAGGAGATACTTTATCACCCTGTTAAAAATGTAAACTCTGCAGTGTGGGAATTCTTCGGGTTGGTCAAGAAAAACAAAGTCCTTCTTGATACCGCTCCAGTGTGCAGGGAATGTAAAGCTACAGTAGCCAAAGGAGGCAATACTTTAAACATGCTGCATCGTCACCTTCACAATCATCATGCTGAACATTTCACCACCGTAGAGCAACTCAGTTGTAACGTTAACTAAACATGTCAGTTGAGTTATACGAGTACAACCGTAGCATATCTTGGTTAGTGAATGACTACAGTATGTGAGATGGCTAGCTAATTTATGTGCTAAGTAAAGATGCCTAACTTAATTGAGGTCTGATCAACAAGACAGTGACAGCTGGTACTTTTCTTGTGGTCAGGCAGCAGCATCCAAGAAATGTGAGAAATCCTCAGGGAAAGTGAAAGGAGCAGGTCAGCTCAGCCTGTTTATTCTATTCTAATAGTTTATTCAGTTCAGACACACTCTCTGACATGTAAAACATACTGTTATCTGTTGTTTTGGAAAGAAAACAAAAAAACGGAACAAATAAAGTTAAAGATGTATTTTAAGTGATTGCGTCATTTTTTTAATGATATCGCGATAATATCATTATCGTTATTTTTTGCCATGATAATCGTATTGAGAAAAATGTATATTGTGACAGCCCTAATTTACACCCCTCTGGAGTCTACACTGTGGTCCAACTAACAAGCAACTGAAGGAGAAAGGTATGGATGCTGGACCAAGCTGACGATATCAAGGCCAAACTAGAACCAGCACACTTTTACTCCCATAATTATACAATAAATGATGGGAGCAAAAACAACAGAGTAAACTGCAGTATTTTACTGATGTCAGCATGTCTCTTTCTCTCTTGGTCACTGTATCCCCTGTATTGAACATATGTCACCTAAACGGTAAACTACTGTATTCTTACATTCTTGTGTAATTTCTGACCGTCACAAAACCAACAAATCCTCATTCTGAAATTATTGATGCAGTTTAAATAACAACAACTGCATATTTGGATCATCTGTGGTGATACAAGACATGTACATGTGCAGCTGCTTTTTGGCAATAATTGCACAATACTATAATACTATAATACCTCCCACTACACCATTCATTTGTTACCTGGTTAGCTTCCACTTTGTGTACCAACTTAAACACACATAACTTTAATATGACTTGACATCAAATATCAAATTAATTTCTCAAAAGGTATGAGACATGCAGACTTAAACAAAACACTTCTTATGGAGAAACAGACTGCGTAAGACACTTGTTGCTGGTCTGTACGAGCGTGTTTGATTAAAAGCTTTCCTTTTAATCCTCTGTCCAAGGATACGTCTTGTGTGTACTTATGTGGGAGTGTGTTCATGAATACAAATTGAAAGAAAAATGTTATGATTCAGCCGAGTGAGAAAGCCTCAAAAAGAAGTTCTTTAAAGAAAACCTACAGACCTTGTGCCACACAGAGTGAGACCCATGCACACTGTTGTAAATGTTTTATTTGTGTGTTCAAGGTTTGTGACACGCGGCAAAGTTCTGAGATTAATGATAAATGGGACAAAACCTCCAGACTGAATTGAATATGTTTTATTATCTGGTATCAGACGACTCATAAAATGGCAAAAATGTATCACTAAGACATCTAAAACAGCTCTGCAGAAACCACGGGTTTCCAAAAATACCCCTAAAACAACAACGTTTTTCCAGAGAGAAAAACTGAATTCTCTCTTGACAAGCATGTTCCCATCCATTATCAATGGTTTAGCTCGGCCCCATGGTGATAAAACATTTTCTACACATGAGAGACAATGTTGGCTGTCAGTTACTTAAAAGAAATGTTAAAATTGGAGCTATGGTTCTTGGAAACACAGACAATATAAATAATGAACAATGGCTAGCAAAAAAAAAGAAGAAAAGAGCCAATTACAGAGAGGGCTGTGAATGTAACTGATCTGTGTCCATGTGAGACAGAAACGGACAGAGATCGATCAGCGGGGGGGTTCAGTACATGTACATATTTACAGCCCGACCAGTCGATACAGTGAGAGGAGGGCAGAATGAATGTTGAGGACAAGAGACAGACAGACAGACAGACACATGGAGACACTCTGAGAAACAAGGACTGATTGGGCAGAAAACAGAAAAGTAATTCAACATGCACACACTGACACACACACACACACACACACACACACACACACACACACGTGCTCTCATGCACAGCCCACTGTGATAATGGTGACATTTGCAGGGTGCCAGTAGTCGTGTGCGGCTGGCTGATGGCCCACATCGATGGCCTTTAGAAGAGTGACAGGCCAAAATTACCATTAAGAGCCAGCAGTATTAACCCTCCATTATATACATACGCCACACACTCTGTCACACACGCACGCTTCATTACCATCTATTACTGCTCTATGTGACTTCAGTAGCTTAATAACCTCTGTGTTGGAAAGATTTCATTGCTCTCTCTTCCTCCTCTTTTCACCTATCTATCACTCTCTCATCTGCCTCCATTTCCTGCTCCCAGCAGCAGCAGCCGGGCGCTCTCCACCTCCATCTCCACCTCTATCTCCACCTCCATTTCCGGCTACATCTCCATCTCCACCTCTATCTCCACCTCTGTCTCCACCTCTATCTCCACCTCCATCTCCACCTCTATCTCAACCTCTGTCTCCACCTCTATCTCCACCTCCATTTCCACCTACATCTCCATCTCCACCTATATCTCCACCTCCATTTCCACCTCCATTTCCACCTCCATCTCCATCTCCACCTCCATCTCCATCTCCACCTCTATCTCCACCTCTATCTCCACCTCCACCTCCACCTCCATCTCCTTCTCCACCTCCATCTCCACCTCTATCTCCACCTCCATTTCCATCTCCACTTCCATCTCCATCTCCACCTCTATCTCCACCTCTATCTCCACCTCCATTTCCATCTCCACCTCCATCTCCATCTCCATCTCCATCTCCACCTCCATCTCCATCTCCACCCCCTCTGCTCCTATCAATCCTCCCATCTCTCCTCTTCGCTTATGTATTTCCTTTCCCATCTTTTTTTCTTTCTTTCTTTCTCCGATTAAAACACAGAATACACATCAAGTGTCCTGGACAGACAACCATGTTGTTTTTCATTCACAGCTACCAAGCCACATGTTGGTGTCATTGCTAACAACATTTTTGGATTACGGCCTACATTTTCATATCTCACCAAATGGCGTATAAATAACAGCAATTTTTAAGACATTACGCGTCCAATAACGACGGCGTTCTTGCATTTGCTGTGTCATTTTACGCCATGTAGTCTGTACTGACTGCAATGTAAACACATCTGTGTGAGTATGCTACGCTCAGAACTAGTGACGTAGAATAAAAACTGAGAAACACTGCTTATGGGGGGTGGGAGGGGAGGTGGATGGGTCAAACAAACACGGGACGTCCAAACAGGAGGCCGGTGTTTGTGTCCCTAAATGTTTGACGTTTGTGACGTGTTTTTTACGTACTTATGTTACGTTGTTTGCGTATGTATTTTACTTAGTTTACGTATTTATTTTAATCCCAACCATGATGTTTTTCTTAAACCTAATTCAGTTGTATTGTTGCCTAAACCTAACTGCAGCCGGTACCGTAGTTTTGTTCCCTAAACATAACCACGACCATTTCACAGTAAAGACGTGGCGTTAAATGACACATGAAAAGCCTAAAATATGTTGTCATGACACGCAGAATGTCCTTAAAATGCTGTGCTATTTATACGTCTTCCAATGAGATCAGGTTGATCAGCAAGCATGCAAAGTCCTGTTTGTACCATCTGAAATATTTGTTGACCCAATCGCCTGAAAAATGTTGGCATTTTACGTTTCTGCAAACATTTGAATGTCTGCGTTTCTGAACCAAAAATACTTTTGACTTTTTGATTCATATCAGCCTCGTGTCACGCTTGCAGAAACGCACAATGCCACGTGGTTAATGTTGTGAAACAATTCGATTTAGGCAACAAAACTGCTTGGTTATGGTTAGAAAAGAGATCATGGTTTTTGTTAAAATAATAACAAAGTAAGTAGCGTTAATAAATAAAAAACACAGACTTTCTTGCGTAACAACGGTACGTTAATAAGCTCAACTCAATGTTGACTTTCTGTTTCACACATTTGGTTTGTTTGACCTATCCACCACCACTCCCATCCGCCCTTTGTGGACTTTCTCGCACTTCATACTCGCTATTATACCGCGTACCTTTCAATAACGACCGGCCAATACTTTGTCACACTCTCTCTGCGCGTCGCTCGTTGTAATACGTTACATTCTCTGCCAGAATGAAAAAAAACGTCCACATTCAACGTATTCGTGGTTTGCAGTAATGTACAATGCCAACATATTTTCCTGGTGACTGGCCTGTAGCCTGTATGTCCAAGATCAGACCAATTTTGAGATTTAAAGATACAGAAATTGTCATACAGTACATGCCTGGTTTACTACTGCAAAGGTCTTTTAACAAACCAAAAAAAACCTCAACTACAGGCTCCAACTATAGAACAAAATGTGGCTACTAGACCAGGAAAAGAGATCATATTACTCCATGTGTAACATCACTGCTCAGCCGTGTGTGTTTTAGGAGTGACTTTAAGATTTTATTGACTACTGTGAAGGCTCTTCATGACCAGGCTCCAGATTATATTTCAGGGTTGCTCTCCCCTTATCATCATGATATTCATTTAAATCACTTCTTAAAACTCATTTGATCGATTAGCCGATCAATAATGTTTTTGTATTATAAGCTGCACATCTTAGACTTTTGTATTTTATTGGTTTCAGCCTTTATTTCTTGTGTTTTTATTGTTTTGTGTAAAGAACTTTCTATTGGGGGTTTTGCTATAGAAATAGCTTTCTTTTGACTGAGAAATGTTAGCTAAGTCATATTTATGTATGTTTTGGATCCATGTACAGAATGCTAAGTCAAGAAAACACCAGCCTTAGCCGGGTTAAAGCTGGTAAGCCAAGTTTTAGCCTTTACATTATATTTGTATAACCCCAACCCCACCGCAGCAGCTTCACTGCCTCACAGATGTAACAATGCTGACCTTGGCAGCGGGGGATAGACAGGTAGGGCAGCAACCAGACAGACGGACAAATAGACCGGCTGATACTCTACAGGCTGCACTATTTACTGCTCCGCAAAGTCAAGGTGGGAGAGGGAGGCTGTGCTCGGCCTTGGTTCATGTGTGTGTTTGTAAATGTGTGTGTGTGTGTGTGTGTGTGTGTAAGAGTGTGTGAGAGAAAGCTACTGCTTGTATGTGAGACTTTGTGTGTGTGTGTGTGTGTGTGTGTGGGTGTGTGTGCAATGTGTGCGTGCATGTGTGTGTTATCAGGGTAGTGCAGACTCTGCTGTCCAGCGGTGTGTGAGATGAGACAGAACGAACGATTTACCACCATGAAACACTAAGCAGACTATTAAACACACACACACACACACACACACACAGACACACACACAGCCACATGCGGCCATCCTTTCCAGCTACAGACACACACTTTCACTCTTATCTGTTATGCTACACACAACACACACATACATGCACGCACACATACTCATATTTAGCCGCAGTGTTATCAGAGGTCACCATTGGTCCACATCTTGGCCAGGGGGCAAGCACTTGGGCCTGTATGATGTCAGGCGTATCTGCAGATGGAAAACTAACCAGCCGGAGCCTCACCACTCAGCCACACACAGTACACACTCAAACACAGCTCTTTGCTAATACTGAGTTGGGACCCGATGATGTTTCTCATGAAGAAGCTCTCTTTTCAACGGGAAGGTCAGGAGCAGGGTCAACAGCAGACAGCGCTGTGGAGCTGGAGCCAGCGTCCAGCCCAAGAACAAGGACACAACTGTTATCATGATACTCACACAGCAACATGTTCCTCACTTTATTCCCAATTTCAACCGATTCCACCCTCTGATGTCATTGCTTCTTAATCTTTGATTAGTCTCTATCAAAAGTTAATTATTGCCTTTGCACAAATTATTTAAACCAAGCACGAGTTCTGTAGCACATCTGCAGAGTCCTTTGAGTGTTTTTGTTCAGTATTAATGCGAGAAGCAATGTGGGCCTTTTCATTTTGCATGATGCAAACTCAACATGTTATTAACTATGAATCAGAGAACCGCACTGGGAACACAAGCAAGAACAGTCTGAACGATACTCATTAAAACTGGCACGACTCGAACAAAAACAAGGCCAGCGCGGCCACAAAAAGACTACCACACTGCTAAAATGTGAAGCCATTTTGCCTGCATGGAGGTGTATGTGAATAGAAAGAGAGAGACGGCAAGGTAGGGTGTGCTGGGCAAATGCCTGTACTTAAAAAGAGGAGAAAATCTGATTTATACTTAAATCAACAAGAGTTTTGTCAGAAGGCCAAAGAATAGTTCAAATTCAATTGCAGATTGTTTTCACCAATTTCCAGACAGTGAATGTCAAGCTATCATACCAGCATAACCTTAACCTACTGGAGTTAAGTTAACCTGGTCATTTAGCTGTCCATCATCACTGTCTAACAACCTCACCATCCTTAGACCTGGATAACAATTATCTACCTGCAACAAGGCAGACCAGGGTCCATAGCATAGACTTGATATAAGAAGAGGACGTAGTCACCGTGATGTTTTGAAGCTTTGAGTTTGGCATTTTGACGGCGGGCATCTTGGTTATTTGCAACCAGAAGTGACAAAAGCGCTGAATAAAACATTTTTAGGCGACCAAAATGTTACATTTATCTTTGATGAAGTGAAAACACACTGTGAAAGGGTTAAAGTTGTAAGTCGAAAACACAGACAACTCATGGTGACTACCTCAGTGCTTGCTATGACTTTGGCACATTCAAAAGGAAAATGTATTTGTTTTCTGTCACTTGAGAGTCAGCTGCAAACAAGGGGTTGTATTTTATTTAATTCTTATTTATTTTTTGGGATGAAAAAAAGCTGTTTATTTATTATTATTACGTATTATGAAAAATTGTTTATTTTATAGTAATAGTTTTCCTTCAAATCAACTTATAGTTTCATCATGCTTTCTTCGGTACAACGCACATCCTCCACTCACCAGATCTGATCTAATCATACTGTTTATATTTAAAAGTCTCATCAATGTCTTCTGTGCCCGGTTGGCGCTTTCTAAAATCTGAGAATAGACGATGTCATCAGGGTTGTCTTGGCTTGGACGTAAAGACTACAGATTTGGTGATGTGAAGCTTGAATTACAGACATGGAGGGAAAAGATTTGCATCATGGGAAGTGTAGGATCAACTTATTGCTATCCAAATAACTGTCAGCCAGCTTTAGACGCGTTGGCACAGACACTGATGGAGAAAAACACAGAAATAACGAGGCTGTATCTGTACAGTATATCCAGGTTGGAGGCTATTTGGCTGGCTGATTATATTGGCACTACTATAACAGAAACAGAGTGAATTAGCCCAAACAATAGGCTGATACAACAAAACAAGCCGAGCGGGGGGGGGAATAGATCCATTATGATAAACCATTATGGCCTCAAGTGGTGTTCCACTTTCCTTTATAGGTTCATTGTAGGTGTCACATTTTACCCGACTTGAGACTTGAAATAGATGGAGATTGTAAATTTAAATAATTTCTCTTCTCACGTCAACCACACCAAAGGCCCAAATGGAAAAATACAATAATCTGCTTTCTTACCAGTTAATCAGATAGATATCGTTAAGAAACTATTTTATGATTAAATTTTTTAGGTGATGGTTCAACTCGTAACGAATCAGTGGCAGAAGCTCTCTAAATGTGATGCATGAGACACATTAAATCCCCTATTCCCTAAAAGTTTCTGATGACAAACTCCCGGCAACCCAAGGGTTTTGTTTATTTTGGGTATGATGCCAAAAATACGAGCTAGACATAGATCAAGTCTGAATATTATTCAAATGATTTTCCCAATCTCAAGTGACTTGTTTTACTCAAACTTAAAACGTACACTTTCTAGACAAATTTTCAGCAGCGCTTTATTTTTTTTGTTGTTGTTGCAAAAAACTACAGATCACACAGACTGCTCCTCCAGGCAACAGCTCACCTTTATATTCTGCGTTGCGCATCCAAATTTTGTACTGTAGTTATTTGCAATTATCAGAAACATTAGTTATTACTGATCAAAGGATTTCTATTGATGAAGCATTAGTCTTTATCATCGCCCCAATACACAGACCGGCACTACAGACTTGCATTTGAATACACAACCACACTCTAAATACCAAGATTGCTAAAAATAAAAAGCAGATAAGGAAAGAAGTTGTTAAATTATTGGGAAAAAAAATAGCAGTTAAAAATCTATTTAGGTCTCCAGAGAAACTCCCCGCCTGCTGATATTTGTTTTGTTCCATTTGTTGTGTTTTTATTGTCTAACTACCTCAGGCCAAACCATCACAAGTGTCTAGCAGGGGGGGGGGGGTTGGGGAAGCAGCCAAGTTGAGGCAACACTCTGCTGCTGCTGCTGCTGCTGCTTTCACAGATTTATATTCAGGAGCCATTTTCTGATTTGGCTACCCAGAATTCAGTCTGAGGAGGTCTCTCTCTCTCTCTCTCTCTCTCTCTCTCTCTCTCTCTGTCTCACTCTCTCCATCTCTATCACTCTCTTCATTATCACTGTCCACTCCACAAGAGAGTAAAGGGAGAGAGGAGCAGTGGGGTGGGTGGTGGAGGGTTAAGAGGGAGGGAAGTGGAGAGAAGGAAAAGGTGAGAGAGATAGAGAGAGAGAGAGAGAGAGAGAGAGAGAGAGAGAGAGAGGGGTACAGAGAGCTGTAGCTATCTGCTGAAATATTCATGTTGGTGCCAGCAGCTTTTCCATTCCCCGCTCAGCAGGGGGCTGCTGTTTGATACATCCATCGCTCTCTCTCTCTCTCTCTCTCTCTCTCTTTGCTCGCCCCCTCCCTCTCTCTGTCTCTCTTAACTAGTAAGGTTAGTAGATAGTAAATGCTCATAGAGAGATGGAGGGACGATCTCTCCCCCAACTCGGACAAAGCAGTACCGCCTCTCGGACTTTAAATAATAAGGCTTTCTCACGTTCCGTAATTTAACAGAAAACATAATAAATCTTTTAGAAATCAAAGCTTCTTCACACGTATCTCCCTCTCATACTAATTCATTGTTTTAGAGAAAAAAATAATCAATAGGGCTGTGTATTGTAATATGATATGTATCATACTGTAAGCAAGACGATATATTGAGATTTTCTTTATATCTAATTTGAGGAAAACTCCATGGTATAAAGAACACACCACCATACACAGGAAATCTGAGTAAAACAAGTTGATGTTTTTTATGCAATCAGAACAGATGGATCTGCATTTGCATTTCTCCCAGTCCCTGTTACATCCAACGTCATACACTACTGTGCATCTCTTTTCAAATTAAATGAAGTATTGACTGAGATCATCTTTGCAAGTAAACTATGAATTAAAAATCAATGCAGTGTTTTTGAGAATCAATACAGTCTCACATAACCTGATATCGTGAGACCTGATATTTTAGATATTTTCTTACATTCCGAATAACCAATATTTAGACCTTGACTGTATATTAAGGATTTAAACACTATTACCAGCTACTAGGGGTGGATCATACCATTTATACCGTACTGGGTATCAATTCAATATTTCTGGGTGTATGCAGAACATTGTCAGCAACCAATGAGCCAGACTGCTGTGTGGCAATACTGAATTTTATATGATTTTTGCATCATTGTGAAGGATATCTTGATTTGTCAGGTATTTAATTCACTGGATTAGACAGAAACAGATCTGGTTATTTTATCCATAAAAAGTTTCTCAACAGATTTTAAATGAATGAATGAATAAATAAATGAATGGATGAATAAATAAATACATAAATGAATTCAATAAATTAAATTAAGTTAAATAAATTAAATGAAATTTAAAAATACATCAAATAAAAATAAATAAATTAAATAAATTAAATAAATTAAATGAACCCTGCCATTTCGATATACCTGCCTATCGATGATGTTAAAATAATTGAAAATTTCAGCCATTTTAAACAATATCACCTCGCTCTCACCCTCTTACGCGCTCAGTCGTCATTAACTCAGAGTCAACAAGGTGAAATCAGCCGCCGCTTCTCCTCAACCATTTCCTAATTAGGGGCCATGCATTATTATTTTGTTCTGAGCTCCAACCTCAAATAGCCTTCAGCAAGTTTAACATCACACATTATTTCACTTTAGCCAAACACATCTGGAGAGGAACACAGAAGGTAAACATTGAATAGTGTCTTCGGTCCTATAGTCACAGGGATGACCTTTTAGAGAAATGGTGTCTACTTGACATAAAAAGAGCTGATGTTAACAAGGCTGACGGTGAAAATGAAGCTAAAGTTGAGGACGGAAGAAGGTGGAATATGAGAAGAGAAAAGGCAGGTAAGAAATAAATTTAAAGATGTCTGACTGAAGTTTAAATGGGAATATCTGGCGACCCACAGCCCACTGATTTCACAAAATAGTTACTGAGCTCTGATAGATGTTGGCGTCAAGCACTTTTTTGAACAGCATTCGTTCCCTCTCACTACAAGTTGAAGTGGAAATGTTTAGCGTCACATGATCCAAACACTGTTCCAGAGGCCTGTCCACACAGCACAGGCACCGATCCAAGGGAAACACTGCAGCAGCAGCAGCAGCAGCTGAAGCCTCAGAGGGCGAGGTCGTGCCTGTCGGTGAACAACCACATCATTTTATTTAGAACTGATGTCAGAGCTGGTGGTTAAACAGGGAGGGGCTGCCTGCACGGTTACACTGGGTGCGTGTATGATGCTTCTATGTGTGTGTTTGTGTGTGGTTGCATTTAACCAGCACATGTGTTGGGGGATGTGGCAGATGTTGCAGAGGCAAAGGATTACTGTGTGTGTGTGTGTGTGTGTGTGTGTGTGTGTCTTTAAGTGTGTGCATTAAAAATATCTTCTCCACAGCAGGAAGCCACAGCGGCCAATTACAGTGCAGCATCTGGGCTCGCACACATTTATTAGTGTGTGTGTGTGTGTGTGTAGAGGGGATGGGGAGGTTCAGGCGGAGTTCAGGTTATTTACATCTTAGCATGTTGAGTTTCAGTAAATGGTGCATTGTGTGTGTTGTGTGTGTGTGTGTCTGTCTGTGTGTGTGTGTGTGTGTGTGTGTGTGTGTGTGTGTGTCACAGCAGCAGAATCTAAACACTAACCACGAATAAGAAGAAGAAGAAGAAGAATAAGAAGAAGAAGAAGAAGAAGAAGAAGAACAACAACAACAACGGGGGGAGAGAGAATTAGAGGGAAGGAAAGCAGAGTAAATACAGAGTAGTAATGAAGACAATGGTGAGAATGGAAACAACACTTTAAGGAGGGGGGGGGATAAATTAGATAAAAGCTCTGTCATTTCCAGCAGAGATGTGATACTTCGCTCTCTTTCCTCTCCACACTCTCAGAAAAGAAGGTACAGTATAGAAGGAAAGTACAAGCAATAAAAGGTACAACTGCACACTTTTAGTCTATTGCATAATTCCCTCTGGAGTCTGCGGAAAACCCATTCTATTCATTTTATTTTCTCTTTTTCAATTGACTCACTTAGAGATGATGATTGTGAGCCACTGGTAGGCCTGAAAGGTTTCCCTTAATTCAATTAAAATGAATTAAATCAACACAGGTAGTGAAATACTACAACATAAAGTCCAGATATTGTCATGAATTTACATTTTCCTTCAAAAGAGTCAAAGAAATATTGTTATTTTCTGTTATTTCACATAGTTCTCATCCTACATTTACTGTATGCATGATTCAGATTCTGTAGTTTGGTTAAATGATTGGTGCACTAAACTGAACTCACTCTTCAGTCCTGATAGAGTTGATTACATTACAATTCTATGGTTAACAATAACATGAACAGGCCAGGTGAACTATTTGTCAATCTTCATTATTATCATTACTTAAATGATCAAAAATCTCCAACAAGGCCAAAGGGATGAGGGATGAGTGTGGGCATAAAATCACTAAAAAATCAGGGAAGTAACCGTTAATCACCTGCGTTTCTCTAAGCCTTTGTGGTATTTCAGGAAATTAAAGGAGAAACCCCGTTTTTAATTGAGCCGCTGAGACAATATAGAGCATAATAATTACTTTGGAGAGTCTAAGAGAGCGGTTACTACAGGAGGCAGCGGGTTATTGATGAGTGGAAAAGCCTGATGTATTACTAATAATTGTGATGAGGACTATGTGAGATCACGCTGGCTGCATCCACCAGATATTCACTGACATCCCACTAATACCTGCATGTTCATGTGATGAGAGGATTTTATGGTATTACTGTAAAGTGTTTTCCTCCAATTCACTGGTACATGTTTTAATCTACTGTACATGGTCCTCCAAAAACTCCATCCATCTCTACATACTGTATCTTTAAACATGAAACTTTAAAGGTCTTATTGAGAGCTTTTCAATGTAAATGAATATTTAAAAATAAATAATATACATCCACAGGATTCTTGCCAACCTTGAGACCTCAAAAATAGGCAAAATTTGGAAACCAAATAGGAAGGTCCTTTCAGACACAACGTGACAACGGCACCACTCCGCTCTGAAACACGTTATTTCCAACGGCTAGCGCCACACCATGACTTTGGGTGCAGCACGCACTGAGCACAGCTCAAACCACGGGAAGCTCTCTTCCCCCACGAAACGACATCAGGCGTAGCTGTATTGTTGTCCGGGAAGAAACAGTAGGGCTTGTACACGCTGAAGAGTGAAACAGGTTGAGACAATGAAAAGGAAAAAAAGGGTGCGAACATTTGTATGAAAATCTGGAGAAATGCGGGAGAATTGTAACTCCGGGAGGAAACAGTGAGAGGGCGATGAAAATCGGGAGTATGATCCGTGGTGCCAAATAAAAGTATGGCTTTTCCTGAAAAGAAATTTTATGACTGGGAATTAATCATTGTAAAAATTTTGGCGGGTCCAAAATGAATGTTTTGTTTATCTCTATGGAAGATATCTTACGTTTGGTTCACACTTCTAACAAGGCTTGTGAACCAATAGTAAAACGACATTGGTATCAGGTGGTATCTCTGCGTCGTCAGTTAGTTAGTGTGGAAAAAACAGATCAATGGCTGAGAATGACGGTAAATGCCTGGCAACAACTTGTAGTGAAGTAAATGCGATGGAACGAGAGAGATAGAGAGAAAGAATGGGTCATCTTGTATCTGAATGTTATCAATGTTATCAATAGCACTTTAAACCTGGTCATTCATGCAGCCAGTTCACTTAAACAAGTGGTGTTGAGGTCACACCACAAGTGATTAAATGAACTTGTGTTAAGGCATTAACGCAACTTGCGTTTTTTAGGATTGTAGCGGCTCAAGTTGTAAAGCCAAAGTGAAGACACTGTAATCATATAAAACTATAAAACCTGATGAATCCATCGGTACCAACCATGTCATACTAGCTTGTAGTGAAGGAGGTTAAATAACGCTCCAAATTTACACTAAATTTTGTCGAGGAAAAACTGTCATGTCCATTTTCAAAGGGTTCCCTTGACCTCTGACCTCCAGATCAGTGAATGTAAATGGGTTCTATGGGTACCCACGAGTCTCCCCTTTACAGACATGCCCACTTTATGATAATCACATGCAGATGGGGCAAGTCATAGTCAAGTCAGCACACTGACACACTGACAGCTGTTGTTGCCTGTTGGGCTGCAGTTTGCCATGTTATGATTGGAGCATATTGTTTTATGCTAAATGCAGTACCTGTGAGGGTTTCTGGACAATATCTGTCATTGTTTTGTGTTGTTCATTGATTTACAATAATAAATACTGTATGTACATACATTTGCATAAAGCAGTATATTTGTCCACTCCCATGTTGATAAGAGGATTAAATATCTGACAAATCTCCCTTTAAGGTACATTTTGAACGCGATTAACTATGGACAATTACGCGATTAATCGCGATTAAATATTCTAATTGATTAACAGCCCTACTATATATGGGAAATACAACTTATAAATATTATAATGAAGATAAAATAAAATCAATCACAAAAGCCATTGACCATCTACACCACACTCCAGACAAAAATTAGGATTTTCTATAAAATCCATTTTCATTGAGTCTATTAAGGAATAACATCTACAATCAATCTTCCAAACAAAAAGCACACATATACCATAGACTACGACATACAGAGTCTGACAAAGGGAAACTTTCTGAAGGTGGTCACGTTCAATCTGTCATAAAATAATTAAGACTGTGCTCTGACATTAGTAAATGACATTGAGATTGTGTTTCCATTTTTAATTAATAAGAATGAAAGTGAAATGACCCCAGTCCTACTGTGATAATTAGCTGTTAGACAGCCCATATAGAAAAATCTATTGCTCTCGAAGAAAGACTAAAGTATCTGGGTGCAAGCTGACAATCCCATGTACAGAAATGACCATTTATTTGTATTATTATTTATTGTATTGGCTACATGTAGCCACTGGCTAGCACAAGGAAGACAAGGAGAGCTGGTCTGTTGGTTGAGTAAATGGAGGGAGAGAGAGAGAGAGTAATGCAGAGTATAGATTGCTGCAGTGGATCTATTGCTGTACAGAGCAGAATGTGCTCAGCAGGGCAGAATTAGTCCATCAAGTAGCATAAGAAACAGCATGTAAAATACCCAGTCAGATAATACATTGCCCAGGCTAGTGACTGCAGCACAACACCACAAAGCATCTTAATGTGAAGGTTATTGCTCTATTTGTTTTTTAATCAAAAATCTTGCTGGCTTCGTTGCCATTTGATTTTTTTGTAATAAGACTGAAGTTGTTTGTCACTTCTGTCCAATCAGAGTTACAGCTATAGAGCAGAGAAACATGTAATCTCACTGATTCAATTACAAATAAAGATTACATATGTGAATCATATTTTTTATTATATAAAAACTAAAGGTTGCTTCTAGTTGATCAATGCATAATTGTATTCCCTCTGTTCTAATCTTCTCTACTCTGTTCAGTTGTGAGGAAAAAGAACATAATCAGCACATGCACGGTTATAAATGTCCGTGCAACGCTCACAGCAGAATTAAACATTCAGTCAACCAAGTTCCTGACAGGCCGAATGCACACCTGCTTCTGTAGAGAGTGAGCATCAGTTGGATCAGCCATGTTCTCATCACCCTATTCTCCTTATTAGCTGCAAAAATACAGAATAAATGAAAACAACAGTTTACACGCCCACAGTAGCGACAGTTAACCCGCCCAGCACGCCTTGTTGGCCTCAACCTTGCGTCTTTTGTCCCTCTACTCTGCTGTTTCCTCTGTATTGAGGTTTACTTTTTGTCCATGTGTAACTACTGCCCCCCAGGGGTCAGAGCTCCTCACTGCCTCCACAGCTGCACTGCAGCACACCTGATAGAAGAACACGGGGTTTTATGTAACGAGGCCAGAAATCTTTCTTCTCACTTGGTGGTCAGAATTGAGTTAATGCAGCAACAAGGTCTGAGCGTGATAAACTCCTTAAAGTCTCCTCAACTCAAAAATGTGTTCCGTGACTTCACTTGGATGTTCGACCTTCACTGAGCAGAATGAAGGATGTGAAGAGTAGAAGGCTGCACTCACATTCATCTGCTGAAGGGGAAAAGTTTGTCTTTTCTCACACTGAATCTCAGTTGAACACATGTAGGCTACACATTAGCAGGATATTATGACATCACAACTAGTTTGGAGCCAATCGGAGTCCAATATGCAACTAACACATGAGGTGGAAACTTAAACCCAGAGTTCATTAACAGTGCACATACTGTGAATGGACTTTTCAGTGGAGTATCATCTTATATGAAGAGGGATATTTTATTGAGGGAGAAGAACTAAATGTCATTTTTAAAATGTCTTTAGGGGTAGACATCAGGTCAACAGTAGATGTCACATAGAAGTGGTGTACATCATCTGAAAGCTGGAACCTGAAGATTAATTTGAGATGCAGCTCAGCAGTGTGTGTCAAGTTGTTCTAGTCATTAATCAGACATAATCATCAATTAATGAATTCAAATTTATTTTGAAAGTGTATAAGACCTAAGAACATTATGATGGAAGTATATGATGGTCATTTCCATGCTCTATTATGTCTCATACATTTTTGTGATACCATTTATTAGATTTGATGCTAAATTGAACTATTTTTTAACACTTGAGAATTGATAAAAATGACCATTAATCCCTCTAAAATACCACATTAAGACACCAAGACCTTGAGGAACACCACAGAAAAAGCCACATTGTGATTTGGAATCAAATACTTTTGAGATTTCTGCAAGAATTGCATTGTCAGTCTAGCTAGGAAAGCCATCCATCCTCTGAATGCTCCAGGTCTCTAGTTTGATCCATCCATCCTCTGAATGCTCTAGGTCTCTAGTTTGATCCATCCATCCTCTGAATGCTCTAGGTCTCTAGTCTGATCCATCCATCCTCTGAATACTCTAGGTCTCTAGTTTGATCCATCCATCCTCTGAATGCTCTAGGTCTCTAGTTTGATCCATCCATCCTCTGAATGCTCTAGGTCTTTAGTTTGATCCATCCATTCTCTGAATGCTCTAGGTCTCTAGTTTGATCCATCCATCCTCTGAATGCTCTACATCTCTAGTTTGATCCATCCATCCTCTGAATGCTCTACGTCTCTAGTTTGATCCATCCATCCTCTGAATGCTCTAGGTCTCTAGTTTGTGGCTGTAAAGTTTCATGAAGCTGTGATTATCCTAGAGGTCACCACAAGTCATTTTATTTTGTACTACATGGCAAAAAAACCCAAAAAACTGCATGGCTTTTGCCCCAAACTGCATGTGATTATCATAAAGTGGGCATGTCTGTAAAGGGGAGACTCGTGGGTACCAATAGAACCCATTTTCATTCACATATCTGGAGGTCAATGGTCTGGGTTTCTTCTTTCCAGTAATGCCACTCTGTTTTAGGCCTCTAAGTATTAGATATCCAAGCTTCCTTGAATGCATCACAAAAGTAAAAGGTCCATTGTGGAGCATTACATAACTTAAGACTGAATCACTGCACATTGATTTTCACGGTATTGCAGAAAACAATGACAGCCTGGAATGCAGCATATCAACCTAAATAACAATTATTGTTGTTAGCGGGATAACGCTACTCTGTTCCCCCACACAGACTCCTCCTCTTCCTCTTCCTCTTACCTATCAGCATCATTTATCATCAGTAGCACAACTGTCATTATTAGTGTGTAGATGTCACACACAGCGCTCCTCTTGTTGCCCTCTGAAGGGACTGTCATCTTAATGTCCCTCCTATTTATTGTCACCTCTGCAACAGTCCAGATGTGTAATGTGGCATCATCGCTCCTAATTTAGGACATTTATTTATCACCACACAATAAAAGAATAAAAAAAAAGCAGTGACAGAAGGTAAGTAAATCTTTCTATCTTTTTTAGTACCAAACTGGCTCTACAGTGTAAATGTTGATTAACATTTAAATACCCAACAGAGAAGAAGAGTCAGTGATTTTTAAATTAAGGTGAATAAGACAACTCAAATGTTTAATTATGCAATTATTATTAATCTGTGAGCTGATAAACAGTATTTACAGTATTTAGAGTTAAACCCTTCATGGAGGGTTGTCCTTGTTGAATTCCGGGACAGAACAACTTCCTCTGCAACAGCGACAACCCGACTGAGAGCACACAGACTGTATGGGTCAGAGCACCATGGAGAGAGCCGCCGTGGCGTCGGCCCGCCGCAGCCCCTCAGTCCCAGAATGCAACATCTTAACCTCCACCTTGGCCTTTGACCGGCACTTCACCACAACCGCCAAAGGAATCCTCCTCCTGGCTGAGATAGTAAGTGTGAATATGGATTTTATGAGCCTGCATCATCATTAGTAAATTCTCAGCAGTTCTGAAACGTCTCCATGACAACAGATCTGATCAGATCAATACGTTACTACTGGAACCGCTGATTATAGCTGCATTTAATAATCATTGTCAGAAGGTGGTGATGAATATGACAACCTGATGGTTGGGGTTGTTTCTAGTCTACAGTAGGGAACATATGAAGGCAGGTTTGTGTTAGAAAACAAGAGACTCGTTAATTATCGTCCTCTTCTGTCAAATGGATCCTAAATTCATGAGTAAAATAGATTATTTGTGGTATTCTCTAGACTATTTAATAGAGTTAAAGGAAAAACAGAAAATGTATTTTTCTAAGAAAATAGGAAGTTAACCAAAAACATAAGAAGCAAATCAACTCTTCCTCCTTCCTCTCCCTCATTGTGTCTCTTCCGTTCTGTAAATACAGGCTGGCCGGCTGCCAGACAGCGGAGGGGCAGTTCAAGTAATCTGATTACAATCGCAACAACTTTAAATCTAATTGCAGACACACACTAAAGTTGTTTATGTTGGGCATTATATAACAGATTGTGGGTTCATACTACACATTAGAATAACTTCAAATCATAAATACATTAGATGCTGGTAAAACAACAAAAACTACATCCTGAAAATACTACATTTAACTGTATATACTATATTTAACTGAAAATACTACAGTTATCTGTAAATACTGCATTTAACTGTACATACTATATTTAACTGAAAATACTACATTTAACTGTAAATACTACATTTAACTGTAAATACTATATTTAACTGTAAATACTACATTTAAATGTAAATACTATATTTAACTGAAAATACTACATGTAACTGTAAATACTACATTTAACTGTAAATACTATATTTAACTATAAATACTATATTTAATTGTAAATACTACATTTAACTGTAAATTCAGGTTTTTGGGTTAAATGAATGTGACAGTTGGTGCACTGAAACATGTCAGTGACTGTGATGTTAAATTGATAATCTACAAGAGATTTTAATTTAAAATAAACCAACCCTTCTTAAAGTCGTGTTTCACACCAGAAAACGTTCTCTTCCTGTGATATGAGAAACCTCCAGCAGCAGTCTTCTGTTGTGAAACAGGAAGGGTGGATCTGGAATAGTGTTGAAGAATGAGATTGAGTTATTAACCACATCTGATTGAGTGGAGACGGAGCATGTTGGCTGTTTGGAAATGACTCATGGAACAACAAATGAAGGGCACTAATGCTTCTACTTTTTGTTATGTTTTTAGTTTGATTTATTTAAATTGTTTATTGGCAAAGTTGCACATCAACTGCCTCAAAATGTTACATTTCGTGTCTCATAACTATCTTCTCCAAAGATTTATACCTATTTTGTCTTTGCTGTCCTCTTTTTTCTAGTTTTATCTTTCACCTCTCTTTACCTTTTATTTCCTTCTTTAACTCAGTAAATCAAGAAATATGTTAACGTCTCCTCTCCTCTCCTCTCCTCTCCTCTCCTCTCCTCTCCCCTCCCCTCCGCTCCTCTCCTCCTGTCTCCTCTCCTCTCCTCTCCTCTCCTCATGTGTCCTCTCCTCTCCTCTCCTCCCCTCTTGTCTCCTCTCCTCTCCTCCTGTTTCCTCTCCTCTCCTCTCCTCCCCTCTTTTCTCCTTTCCTCTCCTCTCCTCTCCTTCTGTCTCATCTTGTCTCCTCTCCTCTCCTCCTGTCTCATGTTGTCTCCTCTCCTCTCCTCTCCTCTCCTCCCCTCTCCTATTGTCTCCTCTCCTCTCCTCCTGTCTCATCTTGTCTCCTCTCCTCTCCTCTTCTCCTGTCTCATCTTGTCTCCTCTCCTCTCCTCCCCTCTCATCTTGTCTCCTCTACTCTAGGTGTGTGGTATGTTGGTGTGGATCCTGGTCGGAGGTACAGAGTATTTCCGTCTCCCTGCTCTCTGCTGGGTGATGTTTGTTGCCATCCTGTGTTGGGTTCTGACCATTGGCCTGTTTATAATTTACCTGACTGGAGTCCACAACAGGATCCCACAGGTCCCCTGGACTACACTGGTAACACACACACAGAGAGAGAATGGTCTGACTGCTTTGTCTGTCTATCTGCTTCACTGTTAGTGTGTCTGTCTCTCTTCTAGTCTCTGTGTCTGAACTGTAGCGCTGCAGCTCTGTATCTGGTGACAGCAGTAGTAGACGCTCTCTCCGTCAACCAGGCCACTAGGGGGCGACACAACTACAACTGCTGGGCAGCGTCTGCAGTAAGAGCACTCCTGTCTATATATACATTACATATGATCTGTTGAGAGAAAAGTTCATCCAAAAAGACAGTTGTTGTTGTTGTTGTTGTTGTATATATGCAAGTATATCAAAAATATCTCTGAGGTTTGTACGTCCACATTACACTCAACAAGACGAGAGCAGCCCAGTGTCACTAAAGCAACTGAAGTGCTTCCATTAAAAAAAAGAGGAATATATAACAACCACATGTGCAGTATAATCTAGGATTTGTGCAATAAGTGATTGCACTGTGCAACAGCAGATACTGTCTTCAGTCTGGACACCAAGGTTGTGTTTTTGTGAATAATGACCCGAGGAGTCCACATTCCACAAATACGTAGGCTTACAAAGCTGATTCTTATATTTTTAGACTCATTAAACTCAAACTTGTTGGGGCACTCACAAGATACATTTTTCTTTTTTTAAAAAAAGGTCATAATTGAAGCAGCAGAGACCAAGAAAGACCAAGAAAGAAACTACAAATGGGAAAGTTTCACACATAGTACCCAACATGCCAGATGTGACACTGTGAATAACTTGGTGTTCTGCTCCAACAACATCAGCCACTTAGATTTAAAGTAAAACATCATCACATTTAACAAAGTCATTTACAAAAGTGAGGGGTATGCCCTTATTCTCATTCTGTCATTGCAACTAAAGGTAGCTGTGTGCCTCTTAGTTAATGGCAAAATACTACTGTAGTTTAGATTGTTTCAGTTTAGAGTGAATTATGCTTTTCAAATATTAAAAGTCAACTTTACTCCTCATTGTGTCCCTCTCCATTTTCCTCATCTTTTCTCCACCTTCCTATCTTTTCAGTTCTTTGCCTTTCTGACCACACTGTGCTACACAGGAAGCAGCTACCTGAGCTACTGCGCCTGGAAAACCACAGAAGAAGAACAATAGTCTTGTTACTTGCTGTTCAGACTTTCTCTGAGGAACGTGTCTGATGGAGTTCGAACTTCAGAGCAGGACAAAACTTCAGTTTAATTAAAACTTGTATAGAAACTGTATATGTATAATATGATCATGATGTTGCAGGTCGTGTGTTTAGCAGGACAACACTTTTGCTCTCAACAAGCTTTTGTGGACTTTGAAACTAAACAGTACTAAAGTCCAAAAAACAGTCCAATCTGAGCTAAACTGTATAAAGACAAAAGATATTTTCAGCATGTTTGCTGTTGTATGTTTGAGGTTGAATGCATTGAAGCGTCACACACAGGAATGAGCAGTACGCCGTCTACAATCCTGCACCCAGTTACTTATTTATTTTTTATTTCATGTGCCCTGGTGTGGAATAAACAACAGGACACAGGACACACAAACAAGAATGAGATATTGAGGATAAACTTTGTGCAATAGAAGACCAGATTCTGTTAAAGTAATTATTTCTATATAGAAATATGAAGCTTTGCCCTTCAACAGTCCCCCTTCCAGCAGAGGTGTAGTAAAGCAGATTAGTAACAACTAAGTAATACTAGTTATACTTCAGTAGTCAACTCTAATGTTTACTTGTGTATCAAAGGACCTGGGAGTCATTTTAGCATTTAATGCAGTTTTCTATGAGATTAGAACAAAATTGCAGAAGAATTAAACTAAATATAATAATTGAAAGTTAATAAAAATCATTTGAAACCAAAATATTATCTCAAAGGAAAAAACATTGTGCTACGTTTGATTACTTCTCCACTTTTATCTCACTGATCAGGGTTTCTCTTTTACTGCCACTTTTTCCACTTTTGTTGAAACTGAATTTTTCAGGTGTTTAATGTGAAAGAATAAAAGGTGATCGATGTCTACGTCCCTCACTGTGTCCTGTTATCCCTCTTCTCTCCAGTAGATGCCCTCATTGAGCTTCTGAAGATAAGCTGACCTGCATCCACAGCTGCTCATGCATTAATGAGCCATGCAGTATACAGTATGCAGTATAAATACTACAGTAGAGAGCCATTTTACCCTGTACATGGTCACATCGTCCAAGTTAACTCAGTATGTTTACTTTTGCAAACATACTGATGTTGCTGATGTCTTGCTGCAGCGGAGTTGTTTGCATGATATCAGCTTTAATCTAGAAGTAAACTGTCTTTTTACTTAAACCTCAAATTGCCTCTATGGTCTGCTTTGGGGTCTGGATCTTATCACAAGTGCCAAAGAAAGTGACCCACTTGTTCACCTTTTTTATGGCTACTGCTTGTTGAAATTTCCAATAAAACATGAATGACCTCTGAGACTCCATTCTTTAAAGTTTAATTTATTTCCATAACTTCGGAAATTATTTTATTTTATGTTCTTTAAAGGGACTGTTTGTAACTTCTTACACGTATAAATCACCCGGGTCGGTGTCCCATGCGCATTCGCATATGCGCGCTCGCGTTTGGCTACGCTGTTCAGACTCAGACTCCAACACAAACTACACGGAAGCACCAAAACCTCTTGGTTATATCTAGTGAAGCCCGTCTGTTAAACAGTGTTGGCCGCGGTCGGAGGACGCGGGAGAGACCGTAGCTTTGGTCTCCAGGGCCGGAGTCTCTGCTGTACTCTGCTCCTCTGCCTACTTGCCTTCACTCAGGTCGCTCCACCTCACGTGCATGCGTGCACACTCCACACCGCAGAAGACTTCGTAGCTCTGAGAATATCTAGTGAATGTTCAGTGGACGTTTGTGCAGAAATAACTGCTGCAGCTCCTCCAGACCAACAGAGGTTTCCCGTGTCTTGTGAAGTGACGGGGCTCCGCAGAGAGAAATGTTATCGTCTCCGACCAAAACTCCGGCGTCTCCCCTGTTCCCTCCGGCCGCGGTCGGGAGGCTGAGGCAGGAAAAGCCAACACTATGATCAGCACTGATTCATGGAGAGACCTTCGTCTGGTCAGCTAACATTACTGCCAAGCAGCTGAAATATAGAGTGATATTGTGCTTTTAGCTGACGCGTCGCCTCAAGCTGACTTTCGTTGACTTAAAGGCCACAGGTGTCGCTGTTAACAAGCATTTCTGATTCTTACAAACAGTCCCTTTAAGTTGTAGCTAAAACAGAGAGGAAGCAGCAGAAAAAATCATTACAGTAAGAGGCAAAGAAAGAAATATGAGACTACGTTCAAGTGTTGACTTTAAATCGCTGTCAGTTTCAAACCATTCATCAAAGTAAACTTTACACAAACTCAGTAAGCATATTCAATCCTTTTTATCATCTTATTCATTATCAATATCAGCTTTTATATCATAACTTAAACAGATACCAGTACTTCTAATTTAAAGTCACCGAAATACAATAATGTATTTATACTGTATGTGTTTACTCAGAGTGGCAGACACATTGAACTTTTGGCAAAAACTGAGCACCAGCAGAAAACCTTATATGATTGAATATTTATTTTGATTTTGATATTTGATCATATATTTGGACTGTGAGAGAAACCTGAGCACCAGGGGGAAAACTCCATGATTGATTGTATTTGATTGATTTAAGTAGAGTGTAAACTCACTTAACACTGTAAATATATTACCAATTAGTTCATATGCTTCGAGTGTCAATTCACCTTAAACACTCTAAACATATGAACAATTAGTTAATATATCAGGGAGGAGACCTGATCACCAGGGCTTCAATCAAATACAATCAGTGTCCAAATAATTTGCATATCTTTTGATATCGTGGGAGGAAACAGGGAAAACCCACGCACACACAGGGAGAATATGCAAACTCCACACAACTGGACAGGTGGAGGTGTCTCTGTGAGGCTGCAGTGCTAATCACTAATCACTGAGCCACTGTGCCGCCCTGAAATTGAAGGGTGGAGGTGGGATGGAGGGAAGGTGGACAGAAGGAGGAGGGATGAAAAGAGAGGAGGTGGATGGAGGAGAGAGGGTGGAGAGGTGAGGGTGGGGAGGAAGAGGGAGCTACTGGTGTCAACACCAAGCAGCCTTCTACACCCGACTGTCCCCGTCACGTCTCTCTTTCATCTCCGCTTTCTCCCTCTTCTTTCTTTTCCTTTCATCTCCTTGTTGTGCATTTTGCTTTTCAACTCCTCCAGTTGTGTCCGTCTATCCTCTGTTTCCCTCCTGCTAAAGAAGAAACCCCACTTCTTCTTGTTCAGTTTGAGACAGAGATCCTCCAGGACCCTGTTCTCATCCTGCAACTGGCTGAACTCCGTCTCCCGACGTTGTTGTTGTTGGGCCAGGTCGTTGTTCTTGTCCTCCACGACTTTTAATTCCATCTCCCGGCGTTGATGTTTTCCGGCCAGGTCGTTGTTCTCATACTGCAGTTTGTCGAAATCCGTCTCCTGGCGTAGATGTTTTCCTGCCAGGTCCTTGTTCTCATCCCGCAGCTTGTTGACTTCCGTCTCCAACTCTTGGTTCTTGGCCAGCTCCTTTTGGAACCTTGATTCCAAAACCTCCATGTCCAAAGTGAATTTGTCCACCAGTTTTATCTTCTCAATCTCCACCTGATTGAGTTTACTGGCCATCACTTTTATATGGGTCTCCCAAGCCTGTTCTTTGGCTGCCAGAGCTTCATATTTCTCTTTCCAAGCTGTGGTATCCTCCTGGTGGATCTGCTCTTGGCTCTCAAATGTCTCCTGGTTGTTTAGGTCTAAGACTTGTTTCTGTGTCTCACACCATTCAAGCAGCTTCTCGTAGTCCTGGTTCAGGAGCTGGAAGGATTCATTCTTGAGTTGAAGAGCTTCCTTGAGTCGGGAGATTTCTGCCGCCTGCTGTGAGATGATCCCAAGGTCCTGTTGATGAGGTCCAGGTTGGCCCTGAGGGTCATGTTGACGAGGTCCAGGTTGGCCCTGAGGGTCATGTTGATGAAGTCCAGGTTGGCCCTGAGGGTCATGTTGATTAGGTCCAGGTTGGCCCTGAGGGTCATGTTGACGAGGTCCTTGCTGGCCCTGAGGGTAATGCTGACAAGGTCCTCGTTGGCCCTGAGGGTCCTGTTGTTGCCCTCGTTGTCCCTGAGGGTAATGTTGGTGAGGCCCTTGTTGGCCTTGAGGGTAATGTTGGTGAGGTCCTTGTTGGCCTTGAGGGTAATGTTGGTGAGGTCCTTGTTGGCCTTGAGGGTTATGGCGACAAGGTCCAGGTTGGCCCTGAGGGCCATGCTGACGAGGTCCTCGTTGGCCCTGAGGGTACTGTTGGCAAGGTCCTCGTTGGCCCTGAGGGTAATGTTGGCGAGGTCCTCGTTGGTCCTGAGGGGCCTGTTGGCGAGGTCCTCGTTGGCCCTGAGGGTGCTGTTGACGAGGTCCTTGTTGGCCCTGAGGGTGCTGTTGACGAGGTCCTCGTTGGTCCTGACGGGCCTGTTGGCGAGGTCCTCGTTGGTCCTGAGGGGCCTGTTGGCGAGGTCCTTGTTGGCCCTCAGGGTTCTGCCAATGAGGTCCTTGTTCGCCCTGAGGACCACCAACAAGTCCCTCATTTTCTAGCTTTTGTTTTTTCTCCTTTGCATCCAGCCATTCAAGCCACTGCTTTGCATCTGGATGATCCATCCTGTAGCAGACTAGAGATGTACAAGGCAGACTGTAGATAATGAGAGAGAAAAAACAATGAATAACAATATATATAACAGAATAAAATAGATAATGAAATTGGTAAATTAAATAATATGGTGGTTGTGGTAATCAGATTATGGTACTGTGCACATAGTGACCTCTGACTTTCAGGCAAATATTTTTAACATATTTTTCACATTTCTTAAATAAACAATAAGTTCTCAATGTAATGTGTGTAAATGCGTACATAGATATTATTGGCTGAAAATGATTGTGATGATTACACGCACACTAGCACACACACTCAGATTGAGAGACAGTTACACAACTCTACACACACATTTGCAAATAGTTTTGCTCCAATAACGGCCTCGTACCGATCTTCATGAATAAAATCTCTCGTGTTCACATGGAACACACTGCTATATACTGCTTATACTCAAATATAGAAACACAATGATTACTGTAATTATATACTTACACTAGTCCTTTAGACAAGTTAGGTCAACAGAGGTTGTAGATCAGACTGTAGTCTATTAAAGACTATGGTCTGTTGTAGCTCACACTGACGTTTAGGTCTCTCTTGGACCGGGACTGTAATCGTACTGAAGATTCTGTTAAATGCAGTTTCTAACCAGGCTTCTGACATTAAAGCCAATGTGATGTCATAAAGCCAGTTCCTGAACCGTGACATCGCCATGTGATGACATCACAAAGCACTTGCACCGCTGTCAAGGGGTGAACTGCGTCCATAGCAACGGTCTGTTATTCCCTTAAAACAGATTCTACTACTACAGCCGCTGCTCCTTCTGCTACTACTAATACTACGATTACTACTACTACTACTACAGCTGCTGCTCCTTCTGCTACCACTACTACTACTACTACTAATACTACAATTACTACTACTATTGCTACTACTACTACTACAGCTGCTGCTCCTTCTGCTACTACTAATACTACTACTATTGCTACTACTACTACTACAAGCTGCTGCTCCTTCTGCTACTACTACTACTACTACTACAGCTGCTGCTCCTTCTGCTACTACTGCTATTACTAATACTACGATTACTACTACTATTGCTACTACTACTACTACAGCTGCTGCTCCTTCTGCTACTACTACTACTACTAATACTACAATTACTACTACTATTGCTACTACTACTACTACAGCTGCTGCTCCTTCTGCTACTACTAATACTACGATTACTACTACTATTGCTACTACTACTACAGCTGCTGCTCCTTCTGCTACTACTACTACTACTACTATTATTACTACTACTATTGCTACTACTGCTTTTGCTACTAATACTACTAATACTGCCACTACCACTACTACTATTACTGCTACTACCAGTGATGTTACTGCTACCACTACTGCTACTATTACTACTGCTCCTGCTGCTGTTCCTACTGCCTCTTCTACTACTACTACTACTACTACTACTGCTACTATTACTACAACTCCTACTGCTACTTTCCACCCAAATACCACTTTCTGTGTAACAACTTATAGAATTTAAAGGTTTATTCAGTGAAAATACTATTTCTGTCCAAGCGCTTATAGTTTTAAAGGTTTATTTCACCCAAATACTACTCTCTCTCTCTCTCTCTCTGTCTCTCTTTGTGTTTAGCAATGCAGTTGGCTTCACTTCTCAGACCTGGAGGTAGCCGCCTGATTCTAACATGCTGACATTTAGCAGGTAATGCTTATCATGTTCACTATTTAAGTTTAGTTAGCATTGTAACATTTGATAATTAGCATTAAACAAAAAGCCAAGCTGAGACTGATGGGAATGTCTTTCATCGTGCAGGCATGTGGTGATAATCACAGAGATATTGGACAAATCAACATTTTGACCTGACTCCCCTAACAAATGTTAAGGGATCACAAAATGTATTACAATTCATCCTTCGGGCACCATGGATGACTATGACATATTTTATAGCACTTCCTCCAATAGATGTCGAAATATTTCACTCAGAACCACAAATGTCAACTTGATGGTGGATCTACAGAAGAAAGGTCAGGGGATCACCAAAGTCATCAGATTCATGTCTGGGGACCATGAATGTTTGTATAAAGTTTCATGGCGATCCATCCAATAGTTAATAATAGAGATATATCAGTGGTGGACTGACCGAAAAGGGCTTCCTGTTAAATTCAATCTATTTTTAATCACAATAAATATAAGTAATATCGTTTGTCATTGGAATCTCCAATCAACACCACCTCCCATTTTGACCTTTTCAAAATTTGGATCAATGAAAACAGGTTTCAGTTTAATTCTACGATGGAAGGTTCAGCGCTTGCAGTAAGAAATGTACGCACATTTCCTTTTATCTTGAACCCACTTGAATTTCCCTTGAATCAAGGCCCCAGTTAGAGAGCAAGTCCCATCTTGGCTTCTTCTTGAACATGTCAAGTGCTCACTTGTGGTCTTTCTTAACCTCTGTGTCCCACAATGCATCTTGTTAGGTAAGTGGGTCACTGGAACCCAGATGTTTGGACCCTCCATGTGTCTAACAGATGTTTGGACCCTCCCTTTGTCGCAGAGATGTTTGGACCCTCCGTGTGTCTAACACATGGTTGGACCCTCCGTGTTTCTAACAGTCTTCGGTGCAGTATTGGCATAATAAATCCTGTTCATTAAGATAAGAATGAAGTGGATTATATTACTTTAAAAGTTGACACTGTCACGACTGGGGGTCCAATGTACAGTGCATGAAAAGAATAACTAAATACAATTTATCACAGTTTAGACTTGAAAAACCCCCATTTATTTTCACTACATTTTAAATAAGTTATAATAATTTAAATAAAAAATACAAACTAACTAGAAAATGTACACACAAATAAGAAACAGGTACAGTATCTTTATCAAGAATCATAAAATGATTTTAAATGTTTCTGTCTCTGAATCCCAAAAAATATAGAAGCTTTATTACTGTTTGTATGTGCTAATAATAAGCAGTGCTGATGTTAAGGCAGCTGCTGATGTGGACCAGGAGGCACCGTCTACCTCTTGACTAATATTATTATATATTATATATACTATATTATTATACTGGCTGTCAATAGGAAGCCCGCCACCTGAACTCATTCTAATGCTGAAACATTGATTGTTGCTCATCTTGTCTTTGGCTTCAATACACAATTATCAACATTAGCTTTCACACCGACGTCGGTCAGACGTCAGTCAGACGTCGGTCCTCTGGGTGAGGGGGGCTGTTATGAGGGGTCAGGAGTGGGGAGCACCACTCCCTGTCTTTGGAGGTGTCTCAGGATGTCCAGGATGGAGTCCAGCTCCAGACGGAAAGCCCCCAACTCTCTGGCCTTGTCCTGAGCCAGACGCTTCCAGCTCTCCTGCTCTGACTGCTGATCAGCCTCTAACGTCTGCCACGAGCCACCGATCACCTGCAGGGAGAGGGATGGGGAGTTACTCTGTCACTATGTTCTCCACTGTCTTCAAATGTGTTGGCTGGTAGTAGGGATGTCACGACAACCGATACTTCGGTATCCAAGTCGATGCCAACATTCTAAAAACGTGACGGTACTCGTTTTCTACAGTACCGACGGTACCGTACGATGCCTGCAGGGTCCGAAATTAACCCCCGCCAAGCGCCAAATACGGCTGCTTCTGTCCTCTGCTCACACAACAGCGCCATGCAGCAGCGAGATCCAGAGATGCAGAGATCCTTTATGTTCGAGAAGATGATTCACTCGTGGGGAAAAAAACTGAACTGAACAAACTGAATCTTTTGTTGCTTATTGCTAAATCTCTGAAAAGTGGTGTTTTTTTTTATTGAACTCTGGACTCTGTATTTCTGGTGAATGTTATTGGGACTTGCATTTGATTATCTTACACTTAACTCCCCAGATCCACTTAGTTTGAACCAATCCAACAGCATCCAATCAGGTTTCAGGAGAAAACCATGAAGAACTAACGTTCTGTTACTGAGCACCAGTTGGATCCAGTTACTCTGCTGTTAAAATCACGTTACATCTAGCTTGTTTAGGACTCGACATCTGAGTTGGGACTTGAGTCACAGACTTGAGACTTACTTGTGATTTGTAAAACAATGACTTGGTTCCACCTCTGGTAGCCTATAGCCAGTGAAATGTCACCATGTCAGTGAATTTAAACTACTGCTTGTAATCTGAGGATAGATATAGACACATGTACACATTACATGGGATTTATTAGTTTTTTACCGTGGTATCGAATTTGGTATCGAGAATCGTGGAAATTCACTGGTATTGTATCGACTACTAGATTTCTAGTATTGTGACATCCCTAGCTGGTAGGGGAGAAAATCATGAGCCACCTCACGATACACTGTCCATCTCTGATACCGATATCTGTGTCACCAATGATGCATCAACATATCTGTCGGGTCGTTTCCAGTAGAGGAACTTTAGCTGAGCTTTTGTTTCCACTGTGCTCCCAGCTGGTCTAGAGCCGGTCTTGTGTACTCTCTTTTTGCTCCATTCTGCTGAAATCCTAGTGTGGGTGGAGCTTCTATTCATTTAATGAGTTACGTATAAGAGTCACCACAGCTGCAGGTTACTGGTCCCTAAGTTCTTTTAGCAGAAAGAGTACAGCAGCTCCAAAATGACCTAAAAACCATCTCAAACATGATTTTTCATGAAGCAGCAAGCGATCGCAGGGTTAAACAGTAAAGGACGGTGGTTAACCTGCTGCAGCTCTTTCTCTCTGTGTTGGTGTCTGAGCTCCATGTTGAGGATCTTCCTCTCCAGGCTACACAGGAGTTTCCCCCCTGGGCTCTGAGCTTCTTTAGCTTCCTTCAGCTCCTTCAGCAGTCTGGTCAGCTGAACACAAAGCAGCGACTTCATGTTAACATGATGAGGAACAAATACTAAACACAAAAATACAACCTTTATTTTGGTTAAATGAAATGCCATAATCCAGTACAGAAACAGATACCCATTTATCTTGGAATATATATATATATATATATATGTATATATATATAGATATATATATACATATATATAGTCAAGTCAAGTCATATATACTGTATATTAGGGCTGTCAAAGTTAACGATTTTTAGGTTGTAGAAACTAGAATGAAACTAGAAAACCTAAATGGTAAAATGGTACATGGACTAACAGTTATATACTGTAGCTCCTTTCTAGTCTTCTGAACACTTAAAGCTCTTTACACTGATGTCATCATTCACCCATTCACACACCGATGTCATCATTCACCCATTCACACACCGATGTCATCATTCACCCATTCACACACTGATGTCATCATTCACCCATTCACACACACATTGTGTGCAGTGTTTAAGACATGCTGTATGTGAAGCTGAGGCTGATTATTGTGTCACTGTGACAATGCTAACTGAACTATTTGGAGGTCTTGTGGCAGGTATTGAGGGTTTGGTCACCACTGGGGTGAAGGTGGGATGCATTTATATTTGCTTCTTATAAAATCACTAATACAAAAATGTATCACAAATATGGCTGTTAATCAATTAAAATATTTAATTGCGATTAATTGCAAATTAATTGCACATTTTTTATATGTTCTAAATGAACCTTAAAGGGAGATTTGTAAAGTATTTAATACTCTTATCAACATGGGAGTGGACAAATATGCTGCTTTATGCAAATGTATATATATTATTGTCAATCAATGAACAACACAAATCAATGACAGATATTATCCAGAAACCCTCACAGGTACTGCATTTAGCATAAAACAATATGCTCAAATCATAACATGGCAAACTGCAGCCCAACAGGCAACAACAGCTGTCAGTGTGTCAGTGTGCTGACTTGACTATGACTTGCCCCAAACTGCATGTGATTATCATAAAGTGGGCATGTCTGTAAAGGGGAGACTCGTGGGTACCCATAGAACACATTTACATTCACTGATCTGGAGGTCAGAGGTCAAGGGACCCCTTTGAACATGGCCATGCTAGTTTTTCCTCACCAAAATTTAGTGTAACTTTGGAGCGTTATTTGAACTTCCCGACGCTATGACATGGTTGGTACCGATGGATTCATCAGGTTTTCTAGTTTCATATGATACCAGTATCTTCACTCTAGCTTTATAACTGAGACGCTACAACCTAAAAATCACAAGTTGTGTTAATGAGTTAAAGAAATTAGTGGCGTTAAAACTAATTTACATTAACGCATTATTATGGCGTTAACTTTCACAGCCCTAGTCACAAACTAGAAGAAAAATCCAGAAGACAAACAATAAGTCAAATAGTCTTTAAATGATATTTTATGACCAATGAAATGTTTCTTGTATTAAAAGGACTAAGACAACCATCACCTGCTTCTGCAGAGCGTCCTCTCGGGTCCTGGATATTGCCAGTGCATCTTTAGCTCCGTGCACGTCTTTCAGCTGCTCTTGTAAATGTTTCACCGTTATCTGCAAGAAAATGTGAAGCTTAAAGCTACAGGATCATTTTCAGGACTTCCTGTTCACATGAGACTGTTTAGTTAGTGTGCCAGTACCTCCTGAGTGTTGAGCTTATTGGCCAGTTCAGCAACCTTTGAGGACGAGTGTTCCAAGGCATGGGTGGCACACAGCTGGTCCAACACCCTGAGGTGCTCTGCTTTCATGGAGGACAGCCGCTCTGCAGAGTTCTCCTTTAGCCTAACAGAACACATTCAATTCAGCTATCTGATCACATCCATGCTAATGTGTTCACACTGACACACAGACCTGCACAGCTCCTCCTTGGCTTGTAAAGCATCAGCTTTGAATGCGTCCCTCTCCTGCTCAGGCTGCCGCTCCAGCAGCTCCAGACGCTGCTTCAGAGCCTCGTTCTCCTGCACGACCTCTGAGATATGACTGCCTGTCAAAAAGAAGCCACAATAAGAAAATGCAGTATTCAAATGCTTGCTAATGCCTTCAGGTATGGCATGGTCTATCTGAGGCTCCCTCACACATAGTATTAAACACATAGCAGACATTGGGACAGTGATGCAAACTAACCTTTCCCTTTATATTACCATGCTCAACCTCTACTGGAATTTACTCACAAGTCATGGTTATGATTGGTCATAAAAGTCATATCCATTTCACATCCTATTCACCAAGTAATGGGACATGGACCTACAGTTATATACTGTAGCTCCTTTCTAGTCTTCTGACCACTCAAAGCTCTTTACACTGCATGTCAGCATTCACCCATTCACACACTGATGTCAGCATTCACCTATTCACACACACACACACACACTGATGTCAGCATTCACACACCCATTCACACACTGATGTCAGCATTCCTCTATTCACACACACACACACACACACACACACACACACACACACACACACACACACACACACACACATTCACACACTGATGTCAGAATTCACCTATTCACACACACACACACACACACACACACACACACACACAGATGTCAGCATTCACCTATTCACACACACAAACACATTCATACACTGATGTCAGCATTCACCCATTCACACACTGATGTCAACATTCACCCATTCACACACTGCATGTCAGCATTCACCCATTCACACACTGATGTCAGCATTAACCTATTCACACACACACACACACACACACACTGATGTCAACATTCACCCATTCACACACACATTCACACACACATTCATACACTGATGTCAACATTCACCCATTCACACACTGATGTCATCATTCACCCATTCACACACTGATGTCATCATTCAACCATTCACACACACATTCACACACTGATGTCATCATTCACCCATTCACACACATTCATACACTGATGTCATCATTCACCCATTCACACACTGATGTCATCATTCACCCATTTACACACACATTCATACACTGATGTCATCATTCACCCATTCACACACATTCATACACTGATGAGCCAACCTGCCCATCAGGATGTGATCTAAATACTCATTCACACCCGATGGCTCAGCCTTCAGGAGCAGTTTGGGGTTCAGAGTCTTGCTTAAGGACACTTAGACATGTGGACTGGAGGAGCCGGGGATCAAACCGCCGACCCCCTTATTGGTGGATGACCCGCTCTACCCCTGAGCCACAGCCGACCCCGGCGCTGCTGTATGTTGCTGTGTTATTCCAAGGACAGGTCTTGAAACATGACTCTCATGAACATATGTACACTGAAAAAGTTGTGGGTCATTGTAATTATTCCCCCTGTCCATACTGGCCGCCAACAGATCCTCTCCTCATGGTTCCAATGGAAGAGATGAGGAATACAATCTACAGTCCTAAGGCGTCCTGGAATTCAGCTTCAAATAGAATTATTAGGCTTCAACAGTCTGAGTTAGACAAATCAAGTAAGTATCTTGTCAAACCTGCAGTAGACAGTATATATTTGGCATCATTGGGCAAAAATCCCATGATAACCTTTCAGCATATTGTAATTCAAGTGTTCTGAGAGAAAACTAGACTTCTGCTCCTCTTCATGGCTCTGTTTTCAGGCTTAAGAAAATCTAGCTCTAACAGGAGACTTTGACCAATTTTATTTTTTATTTAACGAATGCAAAGTCCGCGAGCCAGGCGGTTGCCTCTGATCTGCTGTATGGAGGGTGACTAACCCTCCTTTTAGACTGTGGAGCGGGCAAGCTTCAATGATGTGTTCCATTGTTGTGTGTGCTCTCCACAAGCACACACAATTGACCAATCACAGGTCCTTTCAGAGAGAGAGAACGTTCCTATTGGCTGTGCTCCAGCTGGTGGGCGGTGCTTAGTATTTCCTCAACTGATCTCAACATGGCTGCCGGGTCACAGACTTTCTCATTTTACAGCTAAACCGTGCACTACAAGATGATTCTGAGAACATGTGAGGAGAGAAATAGATATTAACGTGACAGAATATTGATTCATATTTGATCAGCGCTGCCTAGTTTGACCATCAGAGTTGGTGAGTGATTGACAGCTGTTCAGAGATGGCAGCTGGACGGCAGACTCCAGCTCAGCTCTTACTGCTTGTTTTCCTCCGGGCATATGCCGTTAGGAGCACCGGAGGACACAGAGGAACATAATTTTTTCAGATTACCTGTCTCATGTACTACTGTCATGTGATATAGTGATCCACTGCAACTCAGCAAGAGTTTGTGGAAACACAAAGAGGCACTGTTGTGATAGAAAGACTATTTGACTAAATCAGACTGCTGAAGCCTCATGTCATATAACCTTAGAATGTATTTTTAAAAGGGTTGTCAATCGATTCAAATATCAACATGGGAGTGGACAGATATGCCGCTCTATGTAGGCTTGTCATGGTAGTCGGTGTTACCGTTGTTACACGGTGGTCGGGCTCACACCGATTACATTACGTACCCACCGCCCCAACTGTCGTTTGGCTTTTTTTTACAGAAGGAGCAGCGATCACCGGCTGGACCGGAGAGGCCAGACACACTGCCATCTACAATAAAGGTCAAAGTCAGCGCGCTACAGATACTGACCGTCATCTTTTCTTGTCAAATGTGTCAAAAGTGTTACCGATTACAGCGGTGTAATGTTGTCACGAGTTTATTATCCGGTGGGAAAATTTCCTCACCGTCACATCCTACTTTATGCAAATGTATGTATATATTTATTAATGTAAATCAATTAACAACATAACACAATGACAGATATTGTCCAGAAACCCTCACAGGTACTACATTTAGCATAAAACAATATGCTCCAATCATAACATGGCAAACTGCAGCCCAACAGGCAACAACAGCTGTCAGTGTGTCAGTGTGCTGACTTGACTATGACTTGCCCCAAACTGCATGTGATTATCATAAAGTGGGCATGTCTGTAAAGGGGAGACTTGTGGGTACCCATAGAACCCATTTACATTCACTGATCTGGAGGTCAGAGGTCAAGGGACCCCTTTGAAAATAAACATGAGTTTTTCCTCGCCAACATTTAGTGTAAGTTTGGAGCGTTATTTGAACTTCCCGACGCTATTACATGGTTGGTACCAATGGATTCATCAGGTTTTCTAGTTTCATATGATACCAGTATCTTCACTCTAGCTTTATAACTGAGACGCTACAATTTAAAAATCACAAGTTGCGTTAAAGAAATGAACAGATTAGCGTTAACGTGTTATTATGGCGTTAACATTGACAGCCCTCATTATCACACAGAACAGGGACGACAGATATTGTCCCCCAGTGGAGTCACTGTAGGAAGGATTTCTTCATGGCCAGTGTGGACAGCTACAGTATATTTGTCAATTTTCAATGAATATTCGGGCATGAGAGTATTGTTTTAAGATGGACTCAAATAATGTGAACCTATCCTCCAAGTAGAGCAGTGCTTCTACAGAACTCCAGTCACCTGAATACTGCTAGGTTGGTTTGAGGGTATACAGTATGTTGCCGTTCACCCTCCTGCTGCAGCTCTTCAAATAGAACAAGAAGCATTTCTGATCTGTTTTTTAATCACATGAAACTGTAGTCAACGCACAAGACAGACATCACTGGTTGGTTTCACAACTAGGGTTGCAAAATTACGGGAATATTCGAGGTGGAAACTTCCAATGGGCATTAACAGGAATTAACAGGATTTTATGGAAATTTATGGGAATAAAATGGAAATGTAGGGGTTATTGGCTCAGGCTGTATTCACCATGTCATATGCAGATAGAAAGAAATATTTGACCATATCATAAGCAGACATAAACCATTAATCTGCCAAATACAATATACAATGTGAAATGTGGTAAATTAGCTAGCTAGCAAATTAACTAATGAGGTTCGATCCCCATGTCGATGTGTCCTTGAGCAAGACACTTAAACCCAAATTGTGTGTGTCATTGTGTGAGTGAGTATTTAGATTAGATCCTGATGGGCAAAGTTGGCACCATAGCAGCCTCTGTCATCAGTGTATGAATGTGTGTGTGAATGGGTGAATACTGACATGTAGTGTAAAGAGCTTTGAGTGGTCGGAAGACTAGAAAAGCGCTGTATAAATACAAGTCCATTTACCATTTACCATTTACCAAAGGTAATTTGATTAATTAATCAGGATTAATCAAAACTCCTCAATTAGCATTAGCAAACTCAATCAAGCTACATCCTACATGGTCACAGTAGCTAGCAAAAACTAGCAGAAGGTGTTGACAAGTTATAAACTGTGTACTTTGCTTAAGGCTTATATCTGCTGGTTAACTAAAATAGAACATATTCACTCCAGTAATATAATCCAGACTTTTAGTCCTTTAGCTCACACAGTGCACGAGGCAGAAGGCACTGTGCATGCAGAGGGTTGTTATTTACGGAATTCCGATTTAATGGGATGCTACCAAATGATCTGTATGTGATGGAAGAGTGCTGCTTAATGCAGTGCAGGTTACTATTCAATTAACGGGACAGTTTGTAAGAATCAGAAATGTCTTGTTAACAGCAACACCTGTGGCCGTTAAGTCAACGAAAGTCAGCGCCCTGTTGCTCGCGCTTGTGCTCGCTCTACATAGACATGAACGAGCATCCCTCAAAACAGTGAGGCGACACACGTCAGCTAAAACCACAATATCACTCTATATTTCAGCTGCTTGGCAGTAATGTTAGCTGACCAGACGAAGGTCTCTCCATGAATCAATGCTGATCCTAGTGTTGGCTTTTCCTGCTTCAGCCTCCCGACCGTGGCCGGAGGGAACAGGGGAGACAACGCAGTTTTGGTCGGAGACGATAACGTTTCTCTCTGAAGAGCCCCGTCACTTCACAAGACACGGGAAACCTCTGTTGGTCTGGAGGAGCTGCAGCAGTTATTTCTGCACAAACGTCCACTGAACATTCACTAGATATTCTCAGAGCTACTAACTCTTCTGCAGTGTGTAGTGTGCGCGCATGCACGTTAGGTGGAGCGAGCTGAGTGAAGGCAAGCAGGCAGGCAGAGGAGCAGAGGAGCAGAGTACAGCAGAGACTCTGGCCCTGGAGACCAAAGCTACGGTCTCCCCCGCGTCCTCCGACATTGTTTTGCAAGACGGGCTTCACTAGATACAACTTTGGTGCTTTGGTGCTTCCGTGTAGTTTGTGTTGGAGTCTTGTCTGAACAGTGTAGCCACAAGTGAGCTCCCATATGCGAGCGCGCATAGAACACTGACACGGGTGATTTATACGTGTAAGAAGTTAGAAACAGTCCCTTTAAATAGGCATACTTAATATAACCACAACTTTCCATAAGACCTAGTATCGATTTGTATGTGTATTTTTCACCCAAATAAGTTGATTATTAAAAAGGTAAGATTTGTTTTTATTGAAGTTTGTATTGAAAATTCCAAAACTCCCGAGCTTAACTTCCCTTGGAAATTTTCCAGAAGTTTACTGGAAATTTTCTGACAACCTCTCACAACCAGGGTTGTAGTACTCCCGTCTGGTCTTGATGCATTTTCTTGTGTTATCTTGGACTCGTCCTGGCCTCATGCGTGTTTGGACTCTTATCAGTCGCTCTCGCCTTTTAAAAAGTTTGGACACAAAAAAATGGCAAAAATCCTGCTCTCAACTATCAAAAAGTGACATGCAGAGCTCTTCCCACTCTCTTTTTCTAACACTAATTAGTCAACTATCCCACAAAAACTTAATTGTAGAATTTTTGACAGAAAGTTGGAAAATGGCGAATCAAAGAAAAAGTGGACCCTGACTGAAAACCGCGGTCCACGTTGCATATTTAAGAAGTTTTAGAAGCTAACAAACCATTCTGCTGAAAGCAGTATGGTAATACAGGGATCTGATGCTTAGGAGACATATTGTATAGAAAGAGGGTAATGTCCTTTCCTTTGATTATTTGATATAAACCTGTAATTTGGCAAATACAAATATCTGGAAATACCTCCAGCTCAGCCACAGATTATGGCTGTACCAAATGTACAGCTTCTATTCTATTGAGCTATTTTGAAATGAAGCTTCTAATGTCTGTCGTCATATTTAATGACGTCATCACCTCAAAAAAAAAAAAAAATCATGGAACAAAATCCTCAAATTGAATAAAGTGATTCAGATTAAATGAGTTAAAATTAATTCAATCAACTTTCTTTAATGAGTGGAACTCGTCAGTGCCTCCCTTTGTGTGCGGCTAGCGGGAGAGAAAACTGTTTTTTGACCGCAGTGAAAATGTTGTTTTTGGAAGGCTAAACGCCAACAAGTATGGACTGAAGCAAAATATTTTGTTATATAAAAACATGTAGTGAATTTTGGAAATGATTACATCTCTTTTTTCAATAAATTTGGACTTTACAACGCCCTGGAGTTACTGGAAACATCTGGACCACACCAGTCGGAAACAATCCTACACAGCCACCACTGGGATGTGATTCTACAGAGAGTATAATACTACATAATAACATTAGTGTAGCCTAATCTTTATCTGCAACTGGGCAGAAATACCAGGTTTAAACAGAATTAATACATCTGCAAAAAAAAGGCTATGCAGCATTCAAATGTTGATTTTTGAATTTGAATGTCAATGTTTATGAATGAAGCTTCGAACTAATCGGTACAGCTCTAGCAAATATTAGAGATATTAGTAGTTATTAGTATTATTATGTAAGGAAAGACATGCAACATGATCACAATTTAGATGCATCTGCATTGCTTGGCATTTGGTTTGCATTTATATCTATTTTGGGCATTTTCATGCCTTTATTGAAAGGAAAGTGGATAGTCTAGAAAGGGGGAGAGAGAGAGAGGGGGGGGCGTCATTCGGAAATGGCCGCAGGTCAAATTCAAGCCCAGGCCGCCGCGGTTAAGACTCAGCCGTGTTATATGGGCACCCGCTCTACCAACTGAGCTATCGGGGCGCCCGGTTTGATTTTAAGATTGAGTAAAGGACAGTTTAGCACAGTCGAACCAAGCATCACTCCCTCCAGCTATTTTGTTAATCTGGTTTTCTTTTTGGAAATCAGGGCATATACAACATATTTTAATATTCATCTCAGCATGCAGAGAAGACAACGTCCACATCCATACCTGTAAAGACAGTGGGCTGGTAGGTCTTCTCATAATGAGCAGCTGGAAACAGTTCTTCCCTTCCTCCAGCAGCAGAACAGAGTGTTTTGGCTGGGCCTGGTTGTCGTTTTGTCTCTGTAGAACATGTTTCTGGTCGGGGGTTGGGGACAGACAGCATGTTCTTCCGCTCCTTCTGCAGTCTCTCCACGGTGCGACACAGCTCCTGATTGGTCCGTGACTTGGAGGCAAGGTCTTCTTTCAGCCGCTCTATTCGGGCGCCAAACGCTGCCTCGGCTTGACGCTGGTGTCGGCCTGGACTCGGTTGGGCCTGTAAAGACAAGAAAGACCTTTCATTGATACATCTCCACAGGCCACCTGGAGCTAACACTGAGGCTAAAGCTAATGTTAATAACCTGGGTAACATTAGCACTTGTGCTAACTTTGTGTTTGAGCTGCTGCTGGAGAGACTCAATCTGGTCCTGGAGGGTTTTTGCTTTCTCCTGATGGCTTTCCTTCACACGCTGCAGCTCTTCCTCCAGTGTTCCAACCTGTGACATCCATGGCTCGGTCCCAGCTGCTGAGTTTGCTGCTTCCAGCTGTTGTTTCTGTTCCAGCTGCTGCTCCAGCTCTGAGATCTGCTGCTCATAGCGGAGCTAAACGATGCACACAGACACACATGTTGAAATTTCATGTTTTCATAAATCAATTTGTAAAAGCATATTGTTTTACATCACATTATGATACAGTTAACCTTTTCCACTCCCCCCCTCTTTCATAGACCCGTTTTAGTCTTTTTTAGGGGGAGACAGCAGGTCAGCAGTAGATGTCACATAGAAGTAGTGAGTAGTAGATTAATTTGAGATGCAGCTCAGCACTGTGTCAAGTTGTTCTAGTCATAAATCAAAAATAAATAATAATTGATCAATTAATTAATAATTAAAATAAATAGTGAAAGTGTACAAGGGCTAAGAACATTAGGATATAAGTATATAAAGGCCACCCCCATGCTCTATTATGTCTCATATATTGCTGCAATTTTTGGGTTGATACCATTTGATAGACAGATTTGGTGCTAAATTTATATATTTATATTTTTTTTACCACTGGAGAACTGATAAAAATGATCAATAATCCCTCCAAAATACCACATTAAGACACCAAGACCTTGAGGAACACCATAGAAAAAGCCATGCTGTGATTTGGGATCAAAAACTTTTGACATTTGGAGATTTCTGCAAGAATTGCATTTTTCAATGATTGGATGGTGAGCACTCTTGTGTAAACTGCTCAGAAACCCCCTTATTGTCAATCTAGCTAGGAAAGCCATCCATCCTCTGAATGCTCTAGGTCTCTAGTCTGATCCATCCATCCTCTGAATGCTCTCGGTCTCTAGTTTACATCCATCCATTCTCTGAATGCTCTAGGTCTCTAGTTTGATCCATCCATCCTCTGAATACTCTAGGTCTCTAGTCTGATCCATACATCCTCTGAATGCTCTAGGTCTCTAGTCTGATCCATCCATCCTCTGAATGTTCTAGGTCTCTAGTCTGATCCATCCATCCTCTGAATGCTCTAGGTCTCTAGTCTGGTCCATCCATCCTCTGAATGCTCTAGGTCTCTAGTTTGATCCATCCATCCTCTGAATGTTCTAGGTCTATACTTTGATCCACCCATCCTCTGAATGTTCTAGGTCTCTAGTTTGATCCATCCATCCTCTGAATGTTCTAGGTCTCTAGTTTGATCCATCCATCCTCTGAATGCTCTAGGTCTCTAGTTTGATCCATCCATCCTCTGAATGTTCTAGGTCTCTAGTCTGATCCATCCATCCTCTGAATGCTCTAGGTCTCTAGTTTGATCCATCCATCCTCTGAATGCTCTAGGTCTCTAGTTTGATCCATCCATCCTCTGAATGCTCTAGGTCTATACTTTGATCCACCCATCCTCTGAATGCTCTAGGTCTCTAGTTTGTCTCCTATGGGGACTAACATCATCACACAGGAATACAGTTGCGCTCATTGGATCCACAAGAGTCCTGTTTTATAGTCATAACCAGTTTATGTAACTCCAAGACTGTTTAGGGACCCCAGTATGCAGAAATATTCAAATACACCACAACAATTTCTGAAACTGGTCCAGTATTGAAGGCGAACACTGTAGACAGCTGTGATGGCAGTGAGCAGCATCAACGTAACATTACGTCCACTAAAAGTGCTTATTTTAGCCACTGGCAGGCTCAGATTGTTATTAGAAGTGTCTGACAACAGCATGGAAAGGACCCTACGGATAAATAAAAACCTCTTCACTGACCTTCCTCTTGATCCGGTCTGTTGGTTATTGTGTCCAGGTCCCTCTCAAGGAGAAGTCTGGTGAAATCTGAATATCTGTATACTCTGGCTCAGATAAATACCAATTCAAAGAGCTCATCCACATTGTGGAAATCATCTAAATATTCAGCCATGACATTGAAAATCTTTGAGATAACACTAAGCTACTCTTTCCGTCCTCCAACACAACAAACACTCACGTTTCCACCGTGGATGTGTTCCACTATTCCACCGTTGTCTTCCAGCAACACGCCACCTCTCCAGATTTCACAACGAGACTTCTCCTCGAGCGAAACTCCTTCCATGATGTCAGAGACGTAAAATAACAATCAGAGCCCGTCATGGTAAAAACCAGCACTTTTAGTGGACGTAGATGACGCTGCCAGCTTTCCCCAATAGGATTACAATGCAGCCTGTGAGCAGCTTTGTCATTGTGGAATTCTCTTTTAGCTCTGGTTTTGGTCTCTACCAACTCATGAATGCTCCACTATGTTCACCAGCTAGTCTCTAATTGTCTTTCTGCTGCTGAGCAGGTAGTGAACAGTGGTTTTAAAGCTGTTTCTCTGAAAACAGCTGCCTGCTGCGGCTGAAAAGAACACTATGAGAGCGGTGAGAGTGAACCACAACAGTAGAGATGAACACTGAGCTGACTCTCTCTATAAAGCTCTGTAAAGCAGAGAGGAGCTGTAGATTCAGCTGGTTATTCTCTGGAGGTTCATCACTATGAGCGACCCGTCACATTGTTTCCACATCGTCATTTCATACACTGTTACTATACAAATATTGATTATAGCTGCTTTAAGGATTGTACACACACAAACGCACGCACAATTTAAAATAAAATAAAAAAAATGTTTTTTTCATTTTTTCCATTGGGTTTTGGATTATTGCAGGAAATAATCTCTGTGGCAAACATACGTTTATAATACTGACACGTTTTTTTAAGCCATACAATCTCCACATACGAACACAACTTTAGGATTTTGAAGCGTAAATGCGATCCCCAGAAGTAAAAAGCTAACGTTAGGCTATAAACGAACTACACTACTGTCACATGACTTCACGTCACCACCACTAAGCTAAAGGCGGACTAGTGTCTGGTGTGATGTTGTTTAATAGTCTCATTTAGAAACTTGTTAGTATCTTCAAAATTCACGAGTGGGATATTTATTGACATATTTTATGTAAGGGATAATGTACAGCTAGCGGGTCATTGTTGTGAAAGAAACGGCGAAAGATCAGCATCGCTCTGAAAGGGATTCTTTCACAACAATGACCCGCTAGCTGTACATTATCCCGCTTATTACACAGCTACTTACTGTAGAAATCAATTTTTTTGACACAAAGCAACAGTCTGCTATACATAGCAACGGTCTGTTATACATAGCAACGGTCTGTTATACATAGTAACGGTCTGTTATAAATAGTTATACATAGCAACGGTCTGTTATACATAGTTATACATAGCAACGGTCTGCTATACATAGCAACTGTCTGCTATACATAGCAACGGTCTGCTATACATAGCAACGGTCTGTTGTAAATAGCAACAGTCTGCTGTACATAGCAACGGTCTGCTGTACATAGCAACGGTCTGTTATACATAGCAACAGTCTGCTATACATAGCAACGGTCTGCTATACATAACAACAGTCTGTTATACATAGCAACGGTCTGTTATACATAGCAACAGTCTGTTATACATAGCAACGGTCTGTTATACATAACAACGGTCTGTTATACATAGCAACAGTCTGTTATACATAGCAACGGTCTGTTATACATAGCAACGGTCTGTTATACAGAAATTACAGACCGCAGATGCCGTGATAGACCAATCAGAATCGAATAGTCAATACTGTATATATTGTTGCTATTTTTAATATTTCCCCTTGTTTATATTGTTCCTATTTTTATATTTCTTTCTATTTAAATTGTTCACATTTTGTTTCACTTTTGTTTTGCTTTTTTGCACTGTGTTGTATCTTGCTTTTTGTCTTTACTGATGCTTCTTGTTTTTTGCACTATCCCCTTTGCTGCTGTACACTGCAAAAGTTCCCTCTGTGGGACTAATAAAGGAATATCTTATCTTATCTTATCTTAACACAGCCGTGTAATAAATTGTAGAACAAAACGATAAAATCCCTTCAGCTTGTGTTAACCACAGACCTTATTTCAGACATCTAACTAAAAACCCATTGAATTCCAGACGAGAGAACAGGAAGTGCTAAAAATGTTGACTCATTTCTGTGATTTCGGAGTCGTTCCTGCAGCGCTCTATAACTTCTCTGAGCACACGTGGTTAATCATGTGATCAGAGCTACTCTTTACTCTTATTTCCACACTGTGCTGTCAGTAGTAGTAAGTCTCTCGGTAAATGTGTCTCATTGCTAATAGGGCATTCTTAAATATAACTTGACCTGGTTATTAAACTGTAACTCAGTGTTACCACATCTTCATTGAGCATAGGTTACATGTTTGCAGTTTAAAAAGTGCTACTTGAATAATATTTACAGTATTGACTTTAGCTATACCTTGATCCTGTGGAACTGTTGTTCCATGACCCGCAGGCTGCGCTTGGCCTCCTCATCGTGACCCTCCAGCTCAGCCTCCAGACGCTGAATCCTGCGCTCCAGCAGGGCAATGATCCTGCTAGGGGGGGACGTCTGGGCGGCCACATCCTCTGGAGCTCCAGCCGTGGCTGCAGCGTAGATCAGAGCAGGCAGGGAGTTTGGGTTTCTACGTCTTAGTATCTGCTCCAGCTCATTCACCTGGTAAAGAGAGAAAGACTTTATAAATAATGACTGGAGAGGGAAGGGAGAGAGAGATTAGTTAGCTTGTTTGTGTGTGTGAGAAACCTGTCGCTGAAGCTCCTGCACCCTCTTAGTGTCCACTGTTTTCTCTTTGGCCTTCCTCTGCTGCTCACTGCTACTTTTACCCACATTCAGTTTCACTTTTTCTACCTGAAATGGAGACAAGCTGTCAATTACAACACAGGAAGCAGCATTAACCTGTTAAACTGTTCAGCACACTTTCAGTCACACATCACAGTTCAACAATTTCCAAAAGAAATACATAATTGCAACTATTTTGACTGATACTGCGATTGCGATATGATTTGCAATATTAGAGGTAATTTTGACATCATTAATTGCATTTTCATTGAAAAACTTATTCCAATGATTATGGTGTGATTTAGCAGGGATCTGTACCAAACAAAGATGTTTTCTTCAGTCTGTAGAATATGATGTGTAAGCCAGGACATCTCTGCAGCACCACAATATTTACTTTAAAATGGTATTTCGACACACATTTCACCTTTAATAAATATTGCGCCTCCTGGGATTTGAAAATTTCAGTAGGCCATATTTTGCGATTTCAATAACATTTACAGACGTGGACAAAATTGTTGGTACCCCACAATGGTCACTGAAATAACTTGAAACTGACAAAAGTAATAATAAATAAAAATGTACTCAGACATTGTTTTTGAATTTTGGTTCAACAGAATCATTTTAAAAAACAAACTAATGAAACTGGTCTGGACAAAAAAATGATGGTACCCCTAGAAAAGATGTAAAATAATTTGACCATAGGGACATGTTCAACTAAGGTGTGTCCTGTAATTAGCATCACAGGTATTTTCAAACTTGTAATCAGTCAGTCTGCCTATTTAAAGGGTGAAAAGTAGTCACTGTGCTGTTTGGTATCATGGTGTGTACTGCACTGAACATGGACCACAGAAAGCTGAGGAGAGAGTTGTCTCAGGAGATTAGAAAGACAATTATAGGCAAGCATGTTAAAGGTAAAGGCTATAAGACCATCTCCAAGCAGCTTGATGTTCCTGTGACTACAGTTGCACATATTATTCAGAAGTTTAAGGTCCATGGGACTGTAGCCAACCTCCCTGGACGTGGCCGCAGGAGGAAAATTGATGACAAATTGAAGAGACGGATAATACGAATGGTAACCAAAGAGCCCAGAATAACTTCCAAAGAGATTAGAGGTGAACTCCAAGGTCAAGGTACATCAGTGTCAGATCGCACCATCCGTCACTGTTTGAGCCAAAGTGGACTTAATGGAAGACGACCGAGGAGGACGCAAATCATAAAAAAGCGAGACTGGAATTTGCCAAAATGCATATTGACAAGCCACAAAGCTTCTGGGAGAATGTCCTTTGGACAGATGAGACAAAACTGGAGCTTTATGGCAAGTCACATCAGCTCTATGTTCACAGACGCAAAAATGAAGCATACAAAGAAAAGAACACTGTACCTAATGTGAAACATGGAGGAGGCTAGGTTAAGTTCTGGGACTGCTTTGCTGCATCTGACACAGGGTGTCTTGAATCTTTGCAGGGTACAATGAAATCTCAAGACTATCAAGGCATTCTGGAGCGAAATGTGCTGCCCAGTGTCAGAAAGCTTGGTCTCAGTTGCAGGTCATGGGTCCTCAAACAGGATAATGACCAGAAACACAGCTAAAAACACCCAAGAATGGCTAAGAACAAAATATTGGACTGTTCTGAAGTGGCCTTCTATGAGCCCTGATCTAAATCCTATTGAACATCTGTGGAAGGAGCTGAAACATGCAGTCTGGAGAAGGCACCCTTCAAGCCTGAGACAGCTGGAGCAGTTTGTTCACGAGGAGTGGGCCAACATACCTGTCGACAGGTGCAGAAGTCTCATTGAGAGTTACAGAAATCGCTTGACTGCAGTGATTGCCTCGAAAGGTTGTGCAACAAAATATTAAGTTAAGGGTACCATCATTTTTGTCTAGGCCAGTTTCATTAGTTTGTTTTTTTAAATGATTCTGTTGAACCATAATACAAAAACAATATCTGATTTTCATTAGTTCATTTTCAGTACATTTTTATTTATTATTACTTTTGTCAGTTTCAAGTTATTTCAGTGACCATTGTGGGTTTTTCTTTCTTTAACGGAAGAGTACCAACAATTTTGTCCACGTCTGTATATGAATTGTTTGGCCGTAGCTGATACTGCAAGAACTTCCTTTAGCAGCTGCAGCCTCACAGGTTGATGCCCACACCGCAGGCACACTACACATTAATGTTCAGTTCTCACAAAAACTGGAGCTGAGAATGAGAAATACATATTGTTCTATATATTTCCAGGACACTGTTTAAAGGCAAAAGGCTGTCCGTCATGGCTGCCATTAAGCTGTCAGCAGATGGAACCCATGGTTCCGTCTCCATAGCTGTATCCAGTTCTCTTTATATACATCCATGGATGGAACCCATGGTTCTGCCTCCTTAGCTCTATCCAGTTCTCTTTATATACATCCATGGGTGGAACCCATGGTTCCGCCTCCATAGCTTTATCCAGTCCTCTTTATATACATCCATGGTTCCGCCTCCTTAGCTGTATCCAGTTCTCTTAATACATCCATGGATGGAACCCATGGTTCCGCCTCTTTAGCTCTATCCAGTTCTCTTTATATACATCCATGGATGGAACCCATGGTTCGGCCTCCTTAGCTGTATCCAGTTCTCTTAATACATCCATGGGTGGAACCCATGGTTCTGCCTCCTTAGCTCTATCCAGTTCTCTTTATATACATCCATGGATGGAACCCATGGTTCCGCCTCCATAGCTGTATCCAGTTGTCTTTATATACATCCATGGATGGAACCCATTGTTCCGCCTCCTTAGCTCTATCCAGTTCTCTTTATATACATCCATGGATGGAACCCATGGTTCCGCTTCCTTAGCTCTATCCAGTTCTCTTTATATACATCCATGGATGGAACCCATGGTTCCGCCTCTTTAGCTCTATCCAGTTCTCTTTATATACATCCATGGATGGAACCCATGGTTCCGCCTCCTTAGCTCTATCCAGTTCTCTTAATACATCCATGGATGGAACCCATGGTTCCGCCTCTTTAGCTCTATCCAGTTCTCTTTATATACATCCATGGATGGAACCCATGGTTCGGCCTCCTTAGCTGTATCCAGTTCTCTTAATACATCCATGGGTGGAACCCATGGTTCTGCCTCCTTAGCTCTATCCAGTTCTCTTTATATACATCCATGGATGGAACCCATGGTTCCGCCTCCATAGCTGTATCCAGTTGTCTTTATATACATCCATGGATGGAACCCATTGTTCCGCCTCCTTAGCTCTATCCAGTTCTCTTTATATACATCCATGGATGGAACCCATGGTTCCGCTTCCTTAGCTCTATCCAGTTCTCTTTATATACATCCATGGATGGAACCCATTGTTCCGCCTCCATAGCTGTGTCTGGACAGTTGGTCATTTTTCATTTTGGCACGGATGGTGTGTCTTCCTAGTACCTCATGAAAACCAATGACAGTGCTTTTCATTTAGTCTCTGAAGGTGGATACTGCTCTCTGCTGGACAACACTGATATGTGTTACACCTCTTCTCAATTTGAATGTTTCGTGGGAAATTCATGTTCAGTTTTATTTCGCTATTTGAAATCTCACATACTACTAGAAACCCTTTAACTATCCAGCACTGTTACAGTTTAAAAACTTAAAGAGGAACACCACCTGAATAAAGAATTCCAGTATGTTATTATAATAAGAGGATATGATAAGAGGATTAAATACTTGACTAATCTCCCTTTAAGGTACATTTAAAACAGATAAAAAATGTGCGATTAATCGCGATTAACTATGGACAATCATGCGATTAAATACTTAATCAATTGACAGCCCTAGGTCAAACACTATAAACTATGCGTGTCCAGTGAAATTATGCTACAACCAGCAAAAATCTCAACTTGTCCTTAGTATAACAGAACAATGATGACTAAACCAATCAAAAAGGAATGTACTGCAAGTCTTCTGCAGAAAATGTCTCTTGATTTAAAAATGAGTTTGATCCAGTTGAAGATATTATATTGTTTATATTCTTACAAATGTCAAAGATCTGAAGGAACATCTATACTTATATTTCAGGAGTGCCCTTTGGGTCAGACTTTTAGTGGCTTTACGATTCACACTGTATATACAAGGTGGCCCACTTACTGAGCTTCAGATGTGATCCAGACTAGCATGGGGGGGCAGGTTTTGTTAAAGGGCCGGGAGACCTCAAAGATGAAGTTGTTTTGTGAAGTAAATGAAGGCTATGAATTAATGTGTTACTGCAAGGAAAAGAACAGGAGACGAGGAGGGCTTTGTATAGATCATTACATACAGTATAGTCAGTGCAGGTAAAGGAGTCTCACCTGCTCTTTGAGCTGCTGTATCTCAGCTGTAGCAGCCTTCAGTCTGCCAGCATCTCTGTCCAGCAGATCCTGGTTCTCAGCAAACCACTGCAGCTTCTTCTTCATGGCCGCCACTTCTTCTCTGTGCTTGTCCTCCAACACACGCATCTCAAAAGTCTTGTCCCCTGACACATTCAAAATAGATATTAGTTGTCAGTAACACCAAAGATCATTTATGCATATATAGTATGAAAATCTCCCTCTGATTGTTTAATATCCAAGATTACAACAGTCTTTGATTTAACTTCCACCACTAGCACGGTCCTGAATCCAGTTCTACCTGAGACAGACCGGGCCTGAGCTGTAGCTAGGTCCCTGTCTTTCCTCATCAGCTGCAGCTCTACTTCCAGAGCCTGCTTCTCTTGCTTCAGTCTGTGAATGTCCTCAGACAGCTTGGCCTCATTCCTCTGAACACAGAAACACATCTCTTTGGTAACTGAGGGGGCTGAACTTAAGAAACTCGGTTTCAGTGATTGCTGTACTCACCTGAAATGTATTTATTTGCGCTAACAAGTCTGTAATGCGTTGAGTGTGATCCATTAAGCAGACATTTCCCACAGTCCTTGAGGTTTTAGTCAGCTGCTCCCTGGTGAAGATGGAACAATGACAGAGAATAGAAACAACACTTGTTCTGAAAAAAGGTCAAAAGGTCATGATATGGACTTTCATAAGGCCAACATACATTTTAAAGGAACAGTGTGTAACATTTAGGTGGATCTATTAGCAAAAATGGAATATAATATTCATAACTAGTTTTCATTAGTGTATAATAACCTGAAACCAAGAATGGTTGTGTTTTCGTTAGCTTAGAATGAATCCTTCATATCTACATAGGGAGCAGGTCCTCTTCATGGAGTCCTCCATGTTGCTCCTCCATGTTTTACAGTAGCCCAGAACGGACAAACCAAACTCTGGCTCTAGAGAGAGCCTTTCATGTTTCTACATTACCTGAAGGCCACCGTAGTTCTCCAACAGGCTTGTGAAACTGTGGTAACGTGAGCCGCAGAGTGTGAAAGCGTGGTACCACCAGCCGCCGTCTGACTTCTGTTGCTCCTAAAGTAGTGTTATTATGGCAAGGATGACCTCTGGGCGAGGCGAACAGCGTCACCACGGTTTTGCACTTGGCGACTTAAATTACTGCAGTCTTGGAAAGGGAGGAGTGAGCGGAGGGGTACTCAGTTGGTTGCAATCTGCAACCACACCGCCAGATGACGCCAAATCCTACACATTGTTCCTTTCAATGGACATTCATATTTGGAAGACATGCACAAGCAAAAATGCATTCACAGCTCTGATAGACACACATTTACTGAACCCACCTTGTGAAGGCCAGCTCATTCAGCAGCCTCTGGTTTTCATTAAACATGGCCTCCTCGTTGGCTTTACTCTTAACCTGCTGAGCCTTCATCTGCTCATACAGCTTCTCATTCTCCTGTAAAATACACTCAGTTTTACTGCGCTATAGTACGACTATTCAAAACACAAGAGGAAAAAGAAGAAGACAAAGCAAAAAAAGGACTATTGGTTTGGGAATAACAATGGGTTGTCCCCTTAAAGCAGCAGTGGGTAGAAATGGAGCAAATATGATTAAGAAAAGTTGTTTTTATAGAACGGCCACTATATCCTGACAGTAGTGCATGAGACAGGTAATCTGAAAAAAATCATGTTCCTCTGTGTCCTCCGGTGCTTCTAACAGCATCTGCAAGATTTCACAGACCGGAGGAAAACAAGCAGTAAGAGCTGATCTGAGGTCTGCTGTCCAGCTTCCGTCTATATGAGAGCCACGAGTCAATCACTCACCAACTCTGATCAAACGGTCAAACTAGGCTGATCAAATATGAATCAATATTCTGTTACTGTAATGTCTATTTCTCTCCTCACATGTTCTCAGAATCATCTTGTAGTGTACTGTTTAGCTGTAAAATCAGAAAGTTTATTGAGCCAACAGCCATGTTGAGATCTGTTGAGGAAATACCAAGCACCGCCCACCAGCTGGAGCCCAGCCAATAGGAACGCTCTCTCTCTCTGAAATGACCATGAGCCATGAGGAGGAGCAGAAGTCTAGTTATCTCTCAGAACACTTGAATTACAATATGCTGAAAGGTTATTATGGATTTTTTTGCCCAATGATGCCAAAAACTTGTTGCCTACTGAAGCTTTAACTCCCAATGTACGACAAACCAATGACGACTACCTCAACAACCACATGATACCACACATATACGGCACGAGATCGCCCAGCAGCTGGGATACGATGAAGATGGTAATGTAGCTGATATGCACTTGCCTCTGTAATATGTTGGTCACAGAACGGGGCTAGCCACAACAGTTAGCGTTAGCATTACATTTGGAGTCCGATTAGTTTTTGTATTGTGTTAAAGCTAGCCCATTAGACAGTGTCTGGGAATGTTAATGCCAGGAACACTGTTACTAAGAAGGAAACTCATTTGGCCTCATTGACAAAAAATACACATTTTCCGTATTCCCACACCGCATTTTCACATCACGCTCTCCTTGCTGAGAGTCACGGTAGGAAGATTCCTAAATAACTCACAAATGTGCTGGAGTTGCTGATGAATAAGAACGTGATCTCGGGCCAATTTCCCATTGCCAACTGAGTTTGAGGGTGTGCCCATCAAAATCCAGAAGTTGCCACAGCTGGGAACACATTCTGAAACATGGCTGAGGTGAAAATGAGTTTTTGTCTACATCCCGGCGCCCTAACAAAGGAAGTACATTTCTCTAAACCCCAAATTATTGACACAAAAGCAGAACAGAGTCGACAAGCTTGGAATAGAATCAAATGGAGTTGAATCAGAGGGAGTTTAATCAGAGTATTGTTACTACTCAAGGTCAACAAATTGAGGCAGTCTCCACATACAAATACTTGTGATTTTTAATTGATGACCACCTCTCTTTTAAACCTCATATACAGAGTCTGGTGAAAAAGTAGAAATTGAAGTTAGGTTTTTATTTTAGAAACAAGTCGTTTTTCTCTTGATGTCAGACGAAAACTGGTTGAAGCAATGTTCTTGCCTGTTCTTGACTACGGTGATCTGCTTTACATGAATGCATCAGTCCATTGTCTCCATATGTTGGATACTGTATATCACGGTGCTTTAAGGTTTGTTACAAACTGTAGAGCCCTCACTCATCACTGGATGTTGTACTCCAAAGTCAATTGGCCTGCTGTGTCAATACGTGGGCTTAGCCATTGGTATCTTTTTATCTATAAGGCCATTCTGGGTAGACTCCCCTGTTATTTATCTGTCTTTCTAACCAGAAATCATGGCAATTATGGGTTACGATCTCAGGACACTATTCTCATGACTGTTCCCAGAGTTCGGACTGAGTTGGGAAAGAAGGCTTTTATGTTTTCTGCACCATCTGCATGGGATAGCCTGCAAACTGAACTTCAACTCCAGCACCTAGTCACTCTAAATGAATTTAAAGGCATGGTTAAATCTATAGAAACCGACTCTATCCATGATTGTACTTGTTTTGATTAAAATAGGATTATATGGCTTCCCTGCACTTTTACGGTATGGCACCTTTGAGCTGATCTATTGTTTTTTAATGTGTGTGTATGAAATTGTTTGTACTGCTGCCATTCTTGACCAGGTCGCTCTTGAAAAAGAGATTTTAATCTCAATGGGTCTAAACCTGGTTAAATAAAGGTTAATGAAAAAAATGACAGTATATCAAAAGAGGAGATTTGATGAAATGAAGATCAGTGGGAAAACCACACAGATTAAGGACAGAAATGAACAGTGAAGACATTAAGAGAAACAAACCTGCTGGTAACCTTTTATGAGCGTCTCCTGCTCCTTTATTTCTTTATCAATCTGTTGGAGCTTTCCCTCTGCAGCAGAGTCAGTGGCCTCGGCCCATCTCTTCTTCTGACTGGCCTCTTCTGCACTTCGCAGCTGAGGAGAGATAAAAACACATATCTTATTAGGGCCGTAGCACCAATGTGCCGAGGGCCCAACGGTGTCCCTGGCACAAAGTGAGAGGAAAACTATTGTTTTTGTAAAGATTATTATTGTTCTACTGTGGAGTCACATTTTTGAGGTGCTTGGGATGCACACAAATTGTCACACGCTTCAGAACTGGTGAAAATTGCAAAGTTGTGCAGTGATTGGGCTCGGACGAGGCCGGCAGGCTCCACAGCGCCCCCAAACACATGTGAGGTTAGAAAAAGTTCCTTCAATGTTCATAGAATGTGGTGGGATCATCTTCTCATCTATAAGAACTTTTTTCACCTATAAGGAAGTCAACTATGTTGGATTCTGTGCGTTCATTTTACGAACACATGTTTGAGAACTTTAGGATGCACCAAAACTCATGAAACTTTGCACCCTTGTTCAGTCTGGTGAGTATTTGGATTTGGTGGTGTAACTGGGCTTGGTCTTGGCACGTCAGCTCTACAGCGCCCCCTAATTACTTTTAGCCTTTGAACGCATTTTTGACTCCCTTGGTATACTCGAACACTCACGAAACTTGGCGCCTACATCAAAACCTGTAAACATTGTGAGAACATACAGCGATTGGGTTCATGCATGTGTAGTGGGCTCCATAGCGCCCCCTAATGCTCGGAAGGCCTTAGTTGGAACAAAGTTGCTCCAATATTGATAAAATTTGGTACCAACATTGCTTTCATCATTTCAGACATATTTCTCGTTGGCTTTCATTAGCTCCGCCCAACCGGGAGGCGGCCATTTTCAGTACTGTCCGTTTTTCATGTATTTTATGCAAACTTTTACAAACTCCTCCAAGAGGGTTTATCAGATTTGTTTCAGATTTGGTTGGTATAACCATCGGACTAATGTGGCTCTAAATCACAGAGGATTAGTCGATACCTTGAACGATGATGTCATAGATCTCCCATAGGATTCAACAGATCGATCTCAAATGTTGTCAGCAGAATCTCAAGACCTTCATGGTGGTAAATTGTGAAGCTTTAGTGTTTTCATGGAACGGCGTTGCCGTGGCGAGGTGGGCAATTTGCATGTATCGCCATGACACAGGAAGCTGTTGTAACTGGACTTTACGTTGTCCAATCTGCCCCAAATTTCACATGCTGGATTAGTCTACATGACCATATTAGGTTGTAGTCATAGCGCCACCTAGTGACAACAGGAAGTCAGCCTTATGTGACAATGACCATCCAATTTACATGAGATTTACGTGGCGTGATGTACACATGATATACAGCAACATAGCGTAGAATTTGTGTATGTGTCCTCTAGCGCCACATAGTGGACAAAGGAAGTGGTACAAACTTTGCAAAACGTCATTTCCAACGCCACGCACTCCACGCAAGAAATACGATCTAACTCGTGATGCGGTGTCAGACGGTCACAGAAATGCACAACCAGCATCTTGCCAGTACCCCCGACGTGCACAAGTGGTCAGGGCCTGTTCATTGCTGCTTGCAGCTTTAACTACTTATTGATGCTACTACATACATTGTATGTACATGTCCAGACCAGACCAGACCAGACCAGACCAGACCAGACCAGTCCAGTCCAGTGCTAAGAGTGTGTTTGTGCACCTTGCTTTGCAGTAGGTAGTTCTGCTGTCTGAGGGAGTTGAGCTCCTCTGTGCCTTCCTTCATCATCTGCAGCTCCCTCTCTTTCTGAGCCAGCTGGACTCTCAGCTCCTCCACCAGAGAGCCGTCCTCCTCCCTCTGCAAGTCACACATCAACACTGACATCAGATGCATCATCAACTGTGAAGAATTAAACCTAACACAATAGACTTTGTAAAGGACAAATGGTCATAGAAGAAAAGCATTATATGCTGTTAACATGCACAGAAGTTCACACTTTCCCCCTCACATTTCATCTGTTCACATTCACCAGCACAGTAACACTGACATGATCCCTCATTGGCATCCCATCTGACAACATTGACAACTGGTCCTTCCTCAAATGCTTCTCCAAACAGTGATCGTCCAATACCTTAGAAACAATACCTAGACATGGCAGGTCTGTTAAGCGTCCCGATCTTCTCAGCAAACCACAGTGTATATGTATTCTTACTCACATCTGTCTGAATAAAACAGTACTATAACATTAGGGCTAACTACTGTAGCTCTATCTTATAAAAGAGGAACAATGATCCCACTTCATTTCCTCTACATACAGTAGATCCCCAACTGGTGAGCTGCTACTTCACAATCTGTCATGTCTAGTGTTTCTCTGTTAGCGTCCATGTGACGTCTCGGCTTGACTTGTTTTGTAGTTTTTGTGAGTTTGTAAGAGTCTCCCCTGTGTAGCTAAATGTCTAAGATGGTAGATGTGAGTCCTCTGGATCGCAGCGCTACAACCACAGGTTAGCGGCTACACCACTCACCTATAGCTGGGAAGACTTTCTACAACTACCATTTTCTATCCTGCATCATGAAGCCAGCAGTTATCCTTCCACCAGAATGGAGGTGTAGAATTAGGCATCTGACTGAGGAAACGTCTCCTCATACCCCCTTTACCCTCCATCATACTGATAAATGTACGTTCCCTTAGGAATAAGATGGGTTTACTCCACGCCTGGTGGAGAGATGGCCTTCTGTATCATCACCCTGACTGAAACTGGCTCGACTAAGCCGTTCCACATTCCGAGGTCAGTCTCCATCATTTTTCCTTCATTTGTGTTTACAGGAGTAAAGTAGTCAGTCGGGCAAGGAGGGCGGCGCTGGGGTCTGCATCTATGTCAACAATAGGTGGTGTATTAACATCAGAACCCACAGCAAAGTCTTCACACCAGATGTGGAGATGCTGACCCTGACCACATCCAGCGCTAACACCAAAGCAGCAGTGGAGCTAGTAGCGGGGGGGTTCTAGCTCCATGCTGGCTAAATACTCTCATTGATTTTGCAGACCACAATGTTTTTTTTCCGGCTCCCACCATGGATGTATATAAAGAGAACTGGATACAGCGTTGGAGGCTCTCGTTCATTCCTATGAGAGTTGCTCAGTGGAGCATGAAGCCAAAATGGCCCGACTGCCGAGTGATAAAGTACCCCGATCTTCTGGTGATCTTCCTCATCCATTGGGCCCATAGAGCAGGTGCAGTAGCGTTCCCTTTAACTCCTCCTCCCAGCCCTCGCTCCAGCCTCGGTCTGGGTCTCATTCACATGAACGGAGGAAGGGAAATAACTCTGGATTCAGCTATTAGTACGTCTTACAAGTTTTAGGACAAATGACACTGATCACCCCATCAATCACCACTTCACATTATGAACATCTGGTTGGACATACAGGATTTAAAATGGAGAAGAGCTCTGATTCTGCCATAGCGGCCCTAAACCAACGACCTCACTGACACCGTTGTTGCTGGGAAACAACACCAAACAGTCGGCTTGGGATGAAGCGTTGTCCTACATTGTTATTTGGAAGATGATGTGTCAGCCTGGTTTGTGGAGGACCTCTGCCTTCCTGTGTGTCTGTAGCATCCTGGTGACTGCTGGTGTCCATCTGCTGTTGGAGGACAGCCACTAAGGACTGAACAGATGCCACCAGCTCACTGCTCACCTTCACACCTGGCTCTGCTTATCAAACAAACAGAAAAGGTATTCAGTACCTTTATATCACACACAGCTCCAAACATGACACACAGATGCCACACCATGCTCCTGCATTATGGAGACACGGAGGGATTCAGAAATGGAGCAAACTCAAGTTTGAAATTCAGTTATTAAAAGAGAACTAATTAAAAGAAGAGGATAGAAAACTCTGCATAGAAATTAAATGTATATACCCTTTGTAGCATCTGTATCATGGTACAATTCTATTAACAGAGAGAATCACAACCTGATCTTAAATGATCTGAACAGTTGAATTACTTGATATGTTGTGTGAGGGTGCCAGTGCTTGAAGTGGAACAAAAGAAGTGGCGGTACTCTCTTATTCACGTGTTGGTATGTGTATCGACCGGTAACAACAATCTCTGTCCACTTCTTCCTATTAATTCATTATTTCAGATTCTGTCATAATCAGCTGTGATTTTATTGCTATATTATTATACTTGAGCTATGCATTTTCTATAGTAGGCCTATAATACTTCAATAATACTGAAAAAAACGGTGTTATTTGTAGTCGGGTATCATTCAGGTTTTAGGAGCAGAGTCCCAGTCAGGATGCTCCAACATATTATACAGAGACACTTTCTGAATATCTATAGTGTTTGAAAAACGGTACTAGGAGATATTGGGTTTGGGGATCCTCCCCCAAGAAAATGTGAAGGTTTTTGACTTAAAATGATGTCATTTTAAATAATGTTTCATGAATTACATTTGTTCACAAATAAAAAAGTTATGACGAACAGTTCACTAATTATTTGACAAAAAGGAGGTGAGCATTGTATTGATTAATTACAGCACCCTCGTGGCAATTTGTTGGCTCTTCCAGATGCTCCCCATATAGTTTTTTATGTTCATACGGTTGATGCCGGCGCAAATATGCTGGCACTGCACCGTTATGAATCGGCATTATGAATCTCCCAGAGAACCTGATATGGAGAGAGCAGAGAAGAGTACCGGCAGCTTGAGGGGAGTGCTGGTACGCAAGAAAAAGTCACGGTATGTCGAGGAGTAAAATGTAGAAGTGCCGGTACGGCGTACCGGGACCTACCGGCCCACTTTGAGCACTGGTGAGTGCAACTAATAACCTGTGTCTGCGTCTTTGTCTTGGCTCTTTGTGAATTTATTCTTTTCTCGTGGATGCTGCAGAGGATGGGAAACAGAAGATTGGGATTTGGCTGCAGCAGCAGCTCTACTCAGCCCTGACGACCTGGAAGTCACTGCTGTTCTGCCCTCCGCCCTCCTGCCTCGACCAGGAGCCACAGCTGGTTTCCTCACTGAAGATGTAGACCAATGAGAACTAGTGGAGCCATGGGAGGCCTGGGGAAAATGACACCAGAATGTATTCAAAACATGGAACACAATGTTACTGTTGACAGTGTTGACAGTGTTTCCTGGTTTATAAAAGCTCTCCCCACACTAAATATTAGGTCGGTATCTTCTGATGTTGCAAAGTGCTCAAAGCTTTGGATTTTCATCATCATGTCATTGGGATAACCTTTCACCGTTTATACACTGCACAATTAGCCTATTCCAATAAACAATGTGTAACCTCTGTACTGTGAATAGGCTGCTTCTCAATAAGCTTTCCTGTTATATATTGACCCATGCACAACAGGAATGGGGCATGTTTACATTTTGCAATTTAGCACAGCACAAAACACAACTGTCACAATTCGGTTTCAAATGTTTCATTCGACTGTCCTGACACAATGAACTGATGAAAGGAGAAAAACAGCACGCATTGTCTCAGTAACAACAGACCACTACAGTTTAGCTTCTGCTCTTCTGGACCTGATCCCACCACACAGTGTTCATTTCATTCACAAAAACTATGACTAAATATGTCCATCTGTGACTACATGATGACGAGACGGCACTGACGTCATTAACCACTAACATGCAATATCTTTGATGAAAAAAGACAACACTAAAATGTAGTTCAAAATTCATAAACTTTACCAAAATCTCTTTATTTTAGTCCCCTTCCACCTGTCACTCAAATTCAAATAAGCTTTATTGGCATGAATGTTCAGATTACATTATTGCCAAAGCTAAATTACACATTATTGAATAATTACATTTCACACAAGAAATAACCACAATATACCAAATACATTTTTACCAGATATTCTTTTAGAGATGTAGTCAATCAGAAACATGTTCAGAGCTTGTATCACCTCTTATTCTATGGCAACAGTTAACATAAATATGGCAGTTTGTGAGGATCGGGGAGATGGATAAACTCAGGATATACATTATGTATTTTTTCACAGAAATCATCTCTCACATCCTGATATTTCTCACATTACACTAATAAGAGAGATTATTTTATGACAAAGTGAACTCAGCCTTGAGATGATGTGGTTGGGTCAGATTGGTTGGTGTCTGTCCTGAAGCCCTGGTGTGTGTGTGTGTGTGTGTGTGTGTGTGTGTGTTGTTCAACTCTTGGCACTGCAGGGCCCTGTACTGTACTGTCACTCTCTCTCTGTTTCTCACACTAAGCTCAGTCCATCTCTGTCCTTCTTGCCTCAGACAACTGTGCTACTATAAGGCGTAGAGTTGGCGGTTTGCGGGTCGGGGTCGGGTTCAGGTGGTTGATTAAGGCAGGTTTTTGCATGTTGGGCGGTGAGGAGTGGCTCTCATAGTGGACTGGTGGGTGCAAAGCTGAATTCTTAATCATTTAAGCCGTGTTTTTCATCAGATAATGATAAGATTGATATAATGAAAGATAAGATGATTGAAGAATGATAAGCATTTTCGTCTAAAGAGTAAAACTAAATGCCAAAATGAACACCAATCCGAGCACTGCTGAAATGGAGAAAAGTTTGAAGCTTGCTCACCTGTTGTTTCTCAGCTCTGCCAACCTGAGAGGACGTGTAAGAAGAAGATTTGTTGTGATCCTGCATCAGCCTCTCTACTTCCTGTCTGATGCTCCATGTCAGGTTGGGGGGGTCTGGGGAGCAGGACGTGTGGCTCGTCAGTCCCCTGGCTGCCTTTATCTCTGCTATGGGGTCAGCCTTTTCTGGTCGCTTCAGTTGTGACTCTGGAGAAGTCACATCTGAGAAAGTCCTTTCCAAGAAGTGGGATGTCTTTTCTTGGTCGAGTCCTACAGCACTGTGATCAAGATATAAAGAGAAAGCCACCTAAAACTAGTTCTAAAACAAGCACGGATCAGATTAGTGTCTAATGTTTATGGTACACTGTTGGATTTTCCTTGGTTGATCTCAGATTGAACAGGTGTCATCCTACAAATACTTTAGACTGTGTGTCGATGAAACACATTCTTGTTAATAGCATGCTCAGGAACACAGGCATACATACACAGACTAAAGGCCTTTGCACAGCCATGGCATTTTTTGTGTGATTAATTTGCACGTCAATACTGTATATATATTTGATATAAAAACTGTTGTTTTTGTCATGAGTGCTTTCGCACCGCGAATAAAGGCATCAACCAATCACGTTGTGCAGAACGAGATGAGTTGTGCCTATATTTATGAAACAAAGGGCCAATCCCCATTTCCCCCCAAGGACTTAAGTTCTGAACCCTCAGGGACATGACTGACGTCACCTGGTAAATGGTTGAGTGTGAGAGGCTGCTAGGGCTTGAAATGGTATTAATATGAATGGGACAGCACTCAGCGGCGACATATCACGTTACCTTACCGTGTGTAATATAGTCTAATGAAAAAACAGATGTGTAATATAGTCTAATGAAGAAACAGATGTGTAATACAGTCTAATGAAGAAACGGATGTGTAATATAGTCTAATGAAGAAACAGATGTGTAATACAGTCTAATGAAGAAACAGATGTGTAATATAGTCTAATGAAGAAACAGATGTGTAATATAGTCTAATGAATGCACTCTGATTTCATGTGTTATTTATGGACCATCTTAAATTCTTAACGTTAATGTTTTGGTGTAAATTTAAATATGCCTGGCTTCTTAAACTTCCTCCGGGGTCAATAAAGTATTTTCTTTTTTTAAGCCTCCGGGCTTCCCCTGGTAACCTGGCGTTTAAGGTATGAATTGTGGGTAATTCATAAAGGACTCAAAATGTCTGCGAGAGAGTGCCAAAAGACTTGACAAGACAGCCCTGAACCCTCACAGACTCTTAGGTCTGTGAGATTGGACGTTTGGATGGGGCCAACAACACAGAGGCTTGTAGTCCGAACCAAGTCGGCAAACTTTATTACTCCTTTCAACCTTGTGAAAGGCAGCGTTGACCAGATCCACTCTTTTCATTCTTATCTTTCACAATAAAAGCCTTTCATAATAACTTTTCATGCCTTGGCTGTCCCCTTTGTTGTTATATTTAAGTAAATGCTTTAATGCTGATTTCCTGCCTTATACATTCTTTTACCATTTATCCTTTTTATATTTCATTTCAACTGCAGTTTAGCATATACTTTTTATTTGGCTGACTTAAACTACTGAATGCATTGTACTGCATACAGTAGAAGAAATAACTACTGTAACTGGATGGCACTGTATAAATAAGAGTTGAATTCATGAATGAACTACTTGCTATTCAGCACTAGATCTCATTGTTATATGCAGAATGTCCCCAAATATGTCAAAATCCAGAAGTCTGAGACATTACATGTGACAATAAGACCAACCAGTGAACGATCAAAATAATTAACAAACAACAGACTGTCTGTTGATGTGTTGAGATGTCTTCATCTTAGATCATCCTAACAAACAACAGACTGTCTGTTGATGTGTTGAGATGTCTTCATCTTAGATCATTCCTTACAAACAACAGACTGTCTGTTGATGTGTTGAGATGTCTTCATCTTAGATCATTCCTAGTAAGATTCAGTGCTAACCTGACAGGCTGGAGGGTGAAGCCTCTGATGTGGTCCTCCTCTGGCCGGATGGGTCTCATCAACTCTTCTGCAGTGGGGAGCTCTACATACACAAACAAAATCATTATTCATCATACAGAAGTCCTGTCAGAAGTACAGGATTTACCTGTGACACACACAGACACACAGACAGACAGACAGACAGAGAGACAGAGAGACAGACAGATAGAGAGACAGACACAGACAGACAGATAGAGAGACAGACACAGACAGACAGAGAGACAGACAGATAGAGAGACAGACAGACAGACATACAGACAGACAGAAAGAAAGAGGGACAAACAGACAGACAGACAGAAAGAAAGAGGGACAGACAGACAGACAGACACAGAGAGACAGACAGACAGACAGACAGACAGACAGACAGACAGACAAATAGAGACGGACAGATAGAGAGACAGACAGATAGAGAGACAGACAGACAGACATACAGACAGACAGAAAGAAAGAGGGACAAACAGACAGACAGACAGAAAGAAAGAGGGACAGACCGACAGACAGACAGACACAGAGAGACAGACAGAAAGAGGGACAGACAGACAGACAGACAGAGGGAGTCTGTTTCCAGTGTAGTAGTGTCTGACCTGAGTCATTGGTAGAAGCAGGCTGCAGAGACTGTGTGGTGGCATGTTGAGGAGGGGAGGATGGAGACACAGGTCTGTTGATCGTCCCCCTCCCTTCCACAGATGAATGATGGTGACTATGGTCATCTGAATCTTCCACAACATGGATCTGTCTGTAGGCCTCATGAAGAGCCTCCATCTCTGAGCCTCCACTCTGCACATACGACTGGCCTGTACAGAAGATAAACTTAGTGTACTGGGTCAAACTGGGTCACTCAATCAAGACAATAAGAAAAGACAGAGCTTGGTGACGTAGTGAAGCAGCGTGGGATCATGGGAGTTGTTGTCCTTCAGTGTTCATCTTTCAGGAGGGTTTTACCACAGAGGTCTCCTCCTCTCCAGAACAAACAGCCCCGCTGATTAAAACCGGGAAAATCACTGAATAAAGCAGCTTCGTGTTAAAAACCAGTGTGTCTCCGATGCTGTTCAGCGGACCAGAACGTCCCGGAGAGGCTGCGAGCCGAGCTTTGGGATTGTTAAACCAATCTTAGCAACATATTTTTCCTTAATGCTATGACAACCTCTTTCTCCAAGACACATGTACTGCCTGTTATATCACCATATTTAAACAAACATGGACACAACACTCACTTCAAATAAAGCTTGCTCTCTGTACATTTGGAATATTTATTTTTTTAAATGGAATGCAAATTTCAGGTAACAAATAATCTTAATGACTTCAAGATTGCATTATATTGTCTGGTACTTGTTTTGTTTTACGCTACTGGATGACAACCTCCTCTTACTTCCTTGACCCTATGTGTGTGAGTTACCTCTGTCCAGGGACCCTGCTGTGTCCTTTCTTTGGTCTTCTCCTCCGGTGTCATCCAGGGAATCATGGAGACAAACTGAGACAAAAGTTAAGTTGGAGGGCTTTGTTTTTCTTTCATTTTGTAGCTCAGATCAGCTCTCAAAGCATTCAGTGTCTCATGGCAACAACCTTTGCCCATTCACCCATTATATATACAGTATATATATACATATATATACGTACATACATATATATATATGACATTTGAATGAGATCCTGTTCATTATCAGTATTAACATGGTTTCCACTGTAGTGCTTCATTATTTAATGGTAGGAGTGCTGTGTATGACTTGTTTGTCTCTGTCTCTCTTAGGCCCTGTTCAGACCTGGTATTTACATGCGTCCTCAGTGATCGGCTCACAAGTGGACAACTCTAAGTACAGGTGTGAACACACTCAAGACACATTGAGGACGCATTGAGATCGGATCTTTCAGACCACATTCAGAGGTGGTCTTGGTCACATATGACCACATTCTTTTAGCAGTGTGTAGTGAATGCGTCCTGGGCCACATTAAGGACCGCCTACTCTACTGACGTACCGCTGGGATCTGCGGGATCACCGCGCCCCTCAGGTGAACAAACAGGCAGACACGGGCGCTTGTCAGCATGGAAACGGTCTCTGTGCTCCACTGTATGTAGACTAGGCACACAAAGTGCATTATTATCATACTGTCGGAGATGTGTCTGTGTTTTTGTTCCGCTTCTTTGAGTGGAGCTGACACTTGACCGCCCGCCTGTTCTCTGTCCTCCCGCTCTCTGGAGCGCTGTACCCCTACAGGCTGTTGTCTGGCATAAACAGCGGTGCCGGCACCGCTGCTTTTGCCACAATAATACAATAACATTTTATTTTGATGTTAATACAATGTACCAGAATTCAGGAATATGTAGGATATTACTACTGACATTCATGTAATATTATGTCACAACGGCTGCTGTATTAGCCGTGTGTTTACTAATAATAATAATAATAATAATAAATTTGACTTATATAGCGCCTTTCAGAAACCCAAAGATGCTTAACAACGTGCTCATTTGCATATGGGGTGGGGAAGTGAGATCGGATCACAAGTGGTCACTGAAGACGCATGTGGAGACGCATTTTAATGCCAGGTGTGAACAGACGTACTCAAAGCTGTCAACTTGTGATCCGATCACTGAGGACGCATGTTCATACCAGGTGTGAACAGGGCCTTAGACTGTCCATCTCCAGAGTCCACATTCTTTTTGACTGAAAGATTGTATTCCTCCAAACACCCACCCATGACCTCAGTGAAATATCAGTTTTTCCTCTTACCTTTGGCAAGTATTGGAGACATTTTAGACTTCTGTAAAACAGATAATAGCATGAATTACTGAATCGTGTAGCAAGATGTCAGTTTGTAATATTTCAGTATCTAACTATGAAACAAGGAATCTCTGTATTATAGGGTTATTATATATGTGGGTTTGTCCCTCGCATATCTCCAGAACCGTTCCTCCAATCTACTTCACACTTGGCGGGTGTATTGCTGGGGACCCGAGAACGTGAAGTGTTGAAGGTAGTGGCCAGATGGTGAACAATGAAATTTACATTTTGGCCTGTAACTTTTGAACTGTTAGTCTCAAAACCTGGATTCTATGGGTCCAGACAAATCTATCCATATAAGCCACGCCCATTTGCGTCTAGATTGATTTTCCACCATTTTGAATTTTGTCCAAATCTGTTTTTTCAATACTCCTCCTACACATTTTGAGCAATTGTCACCAAGTTTGGAACAGAACATCTCTGGACCAAGCCGGGAAACGTTACTTTTTGAGATTCTTGATGTTTCATACAGTTTAGTTACAGCTGGCCCTCAAAGTTAGCGCAAATGCCGTGACAATGCTGTTTTTATGGCTTATGTCACAAAAAATGTCATATCTCCTTAACGCTTTGGGCTATTGCGACCACATTTGGTGGACATATGTAGATATGATATGAAGTGACAATAGGTCAATAGGTGGCTTTGTAGCAGGATCATGTGATTCTAAAGGAAGTAATCTCTGTCAGTGTATGTGACTGTCCTTCGCATATCTCGATAACTGTTAATCCATTCTACTTCAGGCTTACATACCGCGGGTCTCAACAACGCTGCAACGTATCGGCCCATTCCGGACGGGCACGCGCTACGAACGGGCACTGCACTAGTAAACAAAGACAAAGCTTACAACATTAAGCCTCAGTAATGTCATCCCAGATTATATTGACCTTTGCAGCTCTGAAACCATCCGGCCAATATCAAACATGTTGCAGTCCAAATAATGACATCTCCCATGTTAAACTGTTTTTACCAACCTGAGCTCGCCTGACAGATTAACAGTAATATGATGTTTTTTCTCAACTCACTCAACTCTGATGCCTGATTGACAGACAGTAGTCTAATTAGTGTTGACAACGGGGGCTTCCCGACTTCTCTGAATTACTGAACAGTACTGCATGTCAATTTGGCAGATTTTCTTACCGTAAAAAGTAGAAGAAGAAAAAAGATATCTGTGGGCAGCGTAGAACTGGATACAAGGCAAACTGAGCTGGTGAACTATTTCGTTATTTATATTAGACAGTACAGCAGCTCATGTTTGTAGAATTCCTTAACAACTTGAATCATGGATTCTTTTTTATTTAATTTAATTTGAATGGCTTTAAGGTTGTCATTAATGTTATGCATGTGCCAGGATATATCATTATCAGCCACTCTCTTTAAACAATGTTAGCTTCCTCTGGAATATAGTTAACAAGATGGATAACATATTTTTCAGTTGACACCTCAACCCTCCTTTGGGGGTCGGCATACTAGAACTGAGAAGATACAGTTGAGATTATTGGTGCGTAGTACCATACTATTCTGTATGCCAGAAAAAGATTTAGTATGTCCCAATACAAAGTGTGTCAGGTTCAGTATTCCAAAAATACAGTTGCATTTTGCAGTATGCAAGTCAGCATACTTTTCTGGCTTTTCTGACCCACAATCCTTTGCGCTGCGGAGGATACGTCACATCAACTGAGCCGCTGAGACAGCAGACAGATGACCGCGGATTACAGCTCATTGACAAAAGCCGCTGAATATATGAGCAAGAGGGTCAAAGTTCAAGGCACAATATCATGATGAAGTAGTACGATCCAACTGTATACACACTGCATGCAACAGTTGGTACTTTTTACTAAAACAGTTGGTAAGTGGACCTCGAGTTGAAATTATTTTGTTTGTCACTAAGGTCCTAACTTATCAAAGAACATGTTCAGTGTTTACTCATTATAGATTCCAACTACGAACCTCCTCCGGTGGCTCGTTTCCATTTTCCTCTTCCTCAAAATCCTCGCTGTAATGTGGAGATCCTGTAAAGGCTGAGAGAGAAACGACCTGATTGAGACACACAGAAACAGATATCTCTTTCACACCGAGGACTCAACCAGGGTTGAACCAGCGTTGATTGTGTGTCTGAAAGGGTTAACCCACGTTGAGCGACTCGGCATCGCGACCAAAGTTGAAAGGTGGGTCAGACCAAGGTCGGACCAGGGTCCATTTCAATGTGAACAGCACGCACCAGGGTCGCCGGTGCGTGGGTGGGACAAATCTATTTGGTTGCAGATGGGGGCGTTCAGTTGTGACGTAATTGTCACAGGTAGCTCAAACAGACAGAACGACGGCAGCAGGAATGTTTTCAGATTCACTGGAGGTGAACAAAGGACGATTTGAACAACGCGGATGTGTGGCGAGACTTTGAGGGGCGGGAGCTCCTGGCCGTCCGTAGTGAGGAAGAAATTAAAAGGTAGATGACAGGACGGTGAGAGACAATGTAGCGTATGAGAACATTAACAAGGCTGCTGAATGAGAGAGGTATCTGCCGTTAGGCACAGAGACAGAAACACACCGTGTAACCGACCCCCTCACGGTACTGCCAGCTGTGAGCGCGTCTCTTTTAAAGCATGTTTGCACATTTTCTATTTGTACCTTTTTTACCTTTTTATCTTTCCAAATAAACCTGCAAAGAGATCCATCTGTCGCCTGTTCCATCTGTTATAAAGTAACAAACCCAGTCCCAGTCCATCCCATTATCAAGCTATTAGCAAACAAAATAATATATCAACCCATTTGATTACATTTGGACAAACTCCTACATTATTCAACAGTTCAGTCAGTCAATGAACTCATGATTGATAGATACTGTAAATCTGTATGTCTATATGTTTTTGTATACATTACAGCTCCACGTAACATATAACATAGTTTAACATTTTAGAAAGGTATAATGCTGTGTGTATATTTATACCATATTATTCCAAAGACATGCATCATTCTGTGACATTTTACATTTTTGCACACATTGATGATGCCACTATCATCTCCTCTCTGCTGTAACCCAGGTCCTGACCCAGGTCCTATTTGAATTGTCCTGACCCAGGTCCTGATCCAGGTCCTATCTGAATTGTCCTGACCCAGGTCCTGACCCAGGTCCTATCCGAATTGTCCTGACCCAGGTCCTATCCGAATTGTCCTGACCCAGGTCCTGACCCAGGTCCTATTTGAATTGACCTGACCCAGGTCCTATTTGAATTGTCCTGACCCAGGTCCTATCTGAATTGTCCTGACCCAGGTCCTGACCCAGGTCCTATTTGGTTGGTTTCTCGCAGAACGTGCCTAAACCCGCTCACCGCTTTAACCACACCCTCGACCTTGTTATGTCATATGGCGTTGAAATTGAACATTTAATTGTTTTTCCACAGAACTCTCTTTTATCAGACCATTATTTAATCTCTTTTGAATTCTTATTACTAGACTATACACCATCAGACAGAAGTGTGTACACTAGATGTCTATCCGATAGAGTTGTAGCTAAATTTAAGGAAGTGATTCCATCAGCATTAAATTCAATACCATGTCTCAATTTAACAGAGGACTCGTATGTTAATTTTAGCCCTACCCAAATTGATCATCTTGTAGATAGTGCTACAGACTCACTGCGAGTCACACTTGATTCTGTTGCCCCACTAAAAAAGAAGTTAATAAAACAAAGGAAGTCAGCTCCATGGTATAACCCTCAAACACGCAAATTAAAGCAAGCATCGAGGAAACTGGAAAGGATATGGCGTTCCACCAAACAGGAAGAATCTCATTTAGTCTGGCAAGATAGTCTTAAAACATATAGGAAGGCTCTCTGTGATGCCAGAGCAGCCCATTACTCATCATTAATAGAGACAAATAAGAACAACCCCAGGTTTCTGTTCAGCACTGTAGCCAGGCTGACAGAGAGTCACAGCTCTATTGAGCCATGTATTCTTACAACCCTCAGTAGTAGTGACTTCATGAGTTTCTTTAATGATAAAATACTAACTATTAGAGACAAAATTAATTACCTCCTACTGTCAACTGGTACCAATTTATCCTCAAACTTAGGAACCTTAGACACAGCTGTACAACCTGATATATATTTAGACTGCTTTTCTCCTATCGATCTCCACAAACTGACTTCACTGATCTCTTCATCTAAATCATCTACCTGTCTCCTAGACCCTATTCCAACTAGACTGCTTAAAGAAGTTTTACCTTTAGTTAGCACCTCTTTACTGGATATGATCAATGTGTCTTTACTAACAGGCTATGTACCACAGTCCTTTAAAGTAGCTGTAATTAAACCTCTTCTTAAAAAGGATTTAGAATGCACCATAGCACAGAGACAGCACTAGTGAAAATTACAAATGACCTTCTAATGGCATCGGACAATGGACTTGTCTCTGTACTTGTCTTGCTAGATCTCAGTGTTGCTTTCGACACCATTGACCATGACCATACAAAGACTGGAAAATGTAATTGTCATTAAAGGAACTGCACTAAGTTGGTTTAAGTCCTATTTATCAGATCGATCTCAGTTTGTACATGTTAACGATGAGTCCTCCATTCACGCCAAAGTTAGTCACGGAGTTCCACAGGGTTCTGTACTTGGACCAATTCTATTTACCTTATATATGCTTCCCTTAGGCAATGTTATTAGAAAACACTCCAGAAACTTTCATTGTTATGCAGATGATACCCAATTATATCTATCGATCAAGCCAGACGAAACAAACCAGTTAACTAAACTTCAAGCATGCCTTAAGGACATAAAAACCTGGATGACCTGCAATTTCCTGATGTTAAACTCAGACAAAACTGAAGTTATTGTACTTGGCCCTGAGCGCCTCCGAAACAAATTATCTAATGATATAGTTACTCTAGATGGCATTGCCCTGGCCTCCAGCACCACCGTAAGGAATCTGGGAGTTGTCTTCGATCAGGATATGTCCTTTAACTCTCACATAAAACAAACCTCACGGACTGCCTTCTTTCATCTACGTAACATTGTGAAGATCAGGCACATCCTGTCTCAAAATGATGCAGAAAAATTAGTCCATGCATTTGTTACCTCTAGACTCGATTACTGCAACTCCTTATTATCAGGCTGCTCCAATAAGTCTCTTAAGACTCTCCAGTTGATCCAGAATGCTGCAGCACGTGTACTGACAAGAACTAGAAAAAGAGATCATATTACGCCTGTATTAGCTTCTCTACACTGGCTGCCTGTAAAATCCAGAATAGATTTTAAAATCGTCCTCCTCAACTACAAAGCGCTAAACGGTCAGGCCCCATCATATCTTAAAGAGCTCATAGTACCCTACTACCCCACTAGAGCACTGCGCTCACAGAATGCAGGGTTACTTGAGGTTCCTAGAGTCTCCAAAAGCAGAATGGGAGCGAGAGCCTTCAGCTATCAAGCTCCTCTTCTCTGGAACCAGCTCCCAGTTTCAGTCCGGGAGGCAGACACCGTCTCTACATTTAAGAGTAGGCTAAAGACTTTCCTCTTTGATAACGCTTATACTTAAGCTGCTATAGGCCTAGACTGCCGGGGGACTTCCTATGACACACTGAGCTCCCCTCTCCTTCTGTATATACTCATGTCCCATGTCCATGTTGTTACTAACTTCATTCCTCCCCGGGAGTCCTTGTGCCTCCTTATCTCGCAGCTAACCGTGGAGCGGGATCACACCTGGAGCGAGGTCATACCTGGAGCGGGATCACACCGGGAGCGAGGTTATACCTGGAGCAGGGGTACACTTGGAGCGGGGGTTTCACCTGGATCTTGGTGGTCTCCGGTATTGTGGCTGCATCTGCTACCGCGTCCGGTGCCTGCTTGACACCAACTGCTACCATCATTAATTAACTACGTCTGTACGAAGGACTACCAATGCTAATGAGGGATTACCAACACTTAGTGACAATGTGGCAGCCTGGAGAATAACACTTCTCGGTCACTGCCAAAGACATCAAGAACTCCCAGCAAGCATGCTGATGCTGCGTAAACCAACGCACGGGCATCGATCACAGGGACGTCCCACACCAACATACATGGACGTACTGAGGAGAGATGCTGGACAGTGCTGGCGAGCTAGCCAGATGTATGGTGGACTGAGACAGCTGGAAACTCCACTTGAAAGCCCGTCTGGGGACGACCCAATGATATCAATTCCGATAGTTTTATCACTCTTTCCATCCACCACTATTGGTTTTGTGTTATCAGTCCTACTTGTATTAGCTATTACAGCTCGCTCTCTCTCTCTCTCTCTCCCTCTCCCTCTCTCTCCCTCTCTCTCCCCCTCTCCCTCTCCCTCCCCAGCCGGTCTCGGCTGGCGGCCGCCCTGCGCCCGGTTCTGCTCCAGGTTTCTTCCCAGTAATCGGGGAGTTTTTCCTGGCCACAGTGCGCTTGGTGGATCCTGTTGGGTCTCTAAACTATGGTGTACGGTCATAGACCTGCTCTATATATAAAGCGTCTTGAGATAACTTCTGTTGTGATTTGACGCTATACAAAAATAAATTGAATTGAATTGAATTGAATTGAATTTGAATTGTCCTGACCCAGGTCCTATCTGAATTGTCCTGACCCAGGTCCTGACCCAGGTCCTATCTGAATTGTCCTGACCCAGGTCCTGATCCAGGTCCTATCTGAATTGTCCTGACCCAGGTCCTGACCCAGGTCCTATTTGAATTGTCCTGACCCAGGTCCTATCCGAATTGTCCTGACCCAGGTCCTGACCCAGGTACTATTTGAATTGTCCTGACCCAGGTCCTATTTGAATTGTCCTGACCCAGGTCCTATCTGAATTGTCCTGACCCAGGTCCTGACCCAGGTCCTATTTGAATTGTCCTGACCCAGGTCCTATCTGAATTGTCCTGACCCAGGTCCTGACCCAGGTCCTATCTGAATTGTCCTGACCCAGGTCCTGACCCAGGTCCTATTTGAATTGTCCTGACCCAGGTCCTGACCCAGGTCCTATTTGAATTGTCCTGACCCAGGTCCTGACCCAGGTCCTGACCCAGGTCCTATCTGAATTGTCCTGACCCAGGTCCTGACCCAGGTCCTATTTGAATTGTCCTGACCCAGGTCCTGACCCAGGTCCTGACCCAGGTCTTTTCTGAATTGTCCTGACCATGGATTAAATTGAATTGACAAATTGGTTTGAATTGACAAAAGAAGGGTTGAACATGGGTCAGATAACCCTGGTCTAACCCTGGTCATTGGTGTGAAAGAGAGATAAAGAAAACAGAGAAAGAGAGGTTTGCTAAGGGTTTATTACTCTTACCTGGAGACTCTCTGACTGTCTTCCTCTGATCATCATCCCTCTGCTCCACTGCTTCCTCAGCTCTCCTGGTGGGAGGATATGCATCCTCATTACTTTACAGTCACAAAGTTGATCTTCAAGAGCAGAGCAGCAGCAAAGACACTAATCATTCACCCCATAAGCAAGCATGAGGTCTGTTAGTATGCAATCCCACTGCCCAAGCTTAACTTTTGGTACATCTGTCAAGGGCTGAAGAACTGTTAAAAAAGTAACATCCAAGCCCCATTCAGAGCCAACATCCCAGAGGGAAGAGGGTAGTCAAATATTTACCATGATCATCAGCAATAAAACTCATACTTCGTAACAGCATTTTAGCTATAATCACATTACAGGACTTGTTTTGTACCAGACAAGGGTATTTTGCAGGAAAATCATGTGACCCTTGTCACCAGTGAATTTCCAAGAGAATAACTTTACAAGTCTATATAGTCTATATATAACTTTACAATTCACTCTACATTTTATTTTTATATATTTGCACCCGGGTGAGAATAGTCACACAGCAGCTATTCGGCTATTTACACCGGTAATAGTAGTAGTAAAATAAAGAGCGACGCAGTACATGCGAGTAGTAGGTCGTTATGGATGAATGGGTCGAACTCAGGACTCACATCCCGGAGAACGGGACAGAAGTCCTGTGAGAAGCTTATTTTTCACTTAGTTGACTTTTTATTTTCTGTATTTTAATTATTATTTACACAGTTTGGTTAGGTTTAGGCACCAAAACTACTTGGTTAGGTTTAGGAAAAATACAGTATACACATACAGTATCTAATGTGTGCCGGGCTCGGGTGCAAATAGCATTGTTAGCAACGGACACCTGGGTGCTTGTCTCTGCCATGCTATACACATCCAGGGGTGCTATTCTGCCCCGGGTGCTAATAGTATTCTGACACCTGGATGCTAATAGTATTCTGACACCTGGATGCTAATAGTATTCTGACACCTGGATGCTAATAGTATACTGACACCTGGATGCTAATGGGTGCTAATAGTATACTGACACCTGGGTGCTAATAGTATTCTGACACCTGGGTGCTAATAGTATACTGACACCTGGGTGCTAATGGGTGCTAATAGTACACTGACACCTGGGTGCTAATAGTATACTGACACCTGGATGCTAATAGTATACTGACACCTGGGTGCTAATAGTATTCTGACACCTGGGTGCTAATAGTATTCTGACACCTGGGTGCTAATAGTATACTGACACCTGGGTGCTAATGGGTGCTAATAGTATTCTGACACCTGGGTGCTAATGGGTGCTAATAGTATTCTGACACCTGGGTGCTAATAGTATACTGACACCTGGGTGCTAATGGGTGCTAATAGTATACTGACACCTGGATGCTAATAGTATACTGACACCTGGGTGCTAATGGGTGCTAATAGTATTCTGACACCTGGGTGCTAATAGTATACTGACACCTGGGTGCTAATGGGTGCTAATAGTATACTGACACCTGGGTGCTAATAGTATACTGACACCTGGATGCTAATAGTATACTGACACCTGGGTGCTAATGGGTGCTAATAGTATACTGACACCTGGGTGCTAATAGTATACCGACACCTGGGTGCTAATAGTATACTGACACCTGGGTGCTAATAGTACACTGACACCTGGGTGCTAATGGGTGCTAATAGTACACTGACACCTGGGTGCTAATAGTATACTGACACCTGGGTGCTAATAGCATCTGCAAGAGAACATTACACACTCCTGATCTCGATTCTTGTCTTTTGGATATATTGTCTCTAAAAAAGAGCATTGAGTGTGGTGAGACACCTTCATGATTGATCTGTTCAGACTACTTCTGTCCTTTAGTGCTTAGTGGGTGTAATATTACAGCATACCTGAGGTTAGGACCAACAGTAGAACTTGTTGAGTCCAGCTCTCTGTTCAGCTTGGAGTAATCTATAGTTGATGAAGCTCCTGCCTCCAGTTTGGTAAAGAACCTGGCTTTCTCCTCTTCTTCCTCTATAGTGTCCAAGCCAATACTGGTGGTGTTCGCAGCTGGTACCATCACTGAGTCTGCACACACATATAAAGAGAGCACAACTGTGATACGTCTGAACTGAAATATTACTAGGGGTGTCTCAGTTGTGTCTGTCTAGAAAACCCTTGCCATAGACAACCAGTGTTGTTTTAAATGCATTATGGAATGTAATCCAACAAACTACTAGCCAATATTCATCTCTGCTGTCCCAGACTCACCCTCTGACTCAAGACTGTCTCTGCTGAGAACAGCTGCTTCTTCCAACCCATCTTCCTTCAAACCAGCGTCTCCTGGATCCTCTTCCTCCACTCGAATAGACTTCCTCAAAGACTTCCTGAAAGTCTTCCCAGATCCCAGCAGTCCTGGAGAACAATGTCATAGAAAAGTGAACCTTGTTTCAATGAATGAAGGTCACGCCACATCAGTTGACCTGAACAATCTTAGACTACTATGACTAAGAACTGTAAATAGATCATATATTTATTATACTTACAGATATTTATTTTAGTGTAATTGTTCCTCTTGTGCCAGCTGTCATTGAACACTGAGGACTGCCTGTTTTTCATGTACTCACTACTAGTACTACAAGTTGTACGTGAGGACAAATACATAACAACTAACTGTGACCCCAAAGATTAGCATGCAGTGGGTTCAACACCCGACACAATCACAACATCAGGACTTCACAAAGGCAGTATTTATCGCAAAGAGATTTTATTGGAATGCATTAAATATTCCAGTTCGCTCGTGTAGCTGTGTCGCTACCAAATCTAAGGAAACATTTCCCGAAAGTCCTTATCCTCACAGGGATTTTATACATTTCTGTTTCTATTGTATGGAATTAGTAACTGGTCTATCAAAAAATATCAGCTGCAGGTGGGTACTAATTGTAAACCTGGATGAATCTGTGTTTGACTCGAGCCTTGACGCCTGACAAAGGTCTATATGACTGAAAACAGTGTGAATAATTAGGACATTATCCTTCCTCTCCCCATCTGTCAGTGCAGTCAGAACCTACTTGACTTTTTCTCTACTTTTCCAGCCAGAGGCATTTTTTTTTTTGTCCTTAATAAACCACACGCTAAATGGTGAAAATGTCACAGTTTCCTTATGTGTCCTCATTTATGTCACGATGGATAAGAAATGAAACTCTTACAGGTAGGGATGCACCAATCCCACTTTTTCAGTCTTTATACCGATAGTGATACCTGGGCTTTGGGTCAGCCGATACCAAGTACTGATCTGATACCAGTGTTGAATTAATCAGCTGTAGGCCTCACTGTGAGGAAGTGACTGGTTCATTCTGTTATGTGTAAGACAACATCAGGCTGGAATCAAACACTTTCCTAACTTTGCAAAACAAAATGTAACAAATTAATACATAGATAACATAACATAAATCTAGTGAATTGATATTTATTATTAAAATAATAAATTGTACACCATGGATGTGAACCATTCTCCCTTGGTGACAGCACTGCTGCCTGGTCTGGTCAGCTTGGACAGTCCGCTCAAGCACCTGTAAGGCAGCCGTCCCAAACAGCTGCCCTGGTTCCACTGGGACAGTATGGCTGGTCCTCCGACATGTCTCTGACAAGGGCAACTGCGCCAGCCAAACCTGGTGACCAGTCTGAACCAGAGTGGACATCAGACGTCCAAGTTCCCTCGACATCAGGGAAACGCCTGCAGTGATGCATCACTGAGGCTGGTGGAGGAAGCGTCAAAAGCAGCCTGCTGCAGAAAGGCTGAGAGGGCAAGCATGAGGTGAGAGACGGAGTTACCGATGCAGCCCATGCAAGCCGCGGTGTCATAGGCCTTAGAAAGGAGGTCATCTGTGACCCAACATTGGGGTCGGGGGCATCGGCCTCTGGCCTCAGAGCCCCGTCAGGGGAAACTATGACGGAAGCAATGGCAGGCTCAATAGCTGGCATGTGGTCAAGGCCAATTTCGCCGCATCCTGCATAGCTGCCAGGGTTCAGCCATCACACATGAGGCGGGAGAGAGCGTTAGTGTCCCTCCAGCATGCATTCAAATCCCTCTGATACTCATCAGTAAAGGTGGTGGAGGCCGGACCGCACCTGAAGAAGGCACCAGCAGGAGCCAGTTCTAACTGTTGTATATCCAGATGCAGGCGAGCCAGGGCCATGCAAATTATAGCTCCCATGGAACTGTCTTCCCCTCCACCCGAAGAACTATGGGCCGAGGAATGGGAGCTAAGTCCAGAGGCATGGGAGGGCTCCTTCTCATTGTATTAATTAAAGAGGGTGACTGAAGCCGCCATCGAGACAGCATCCTCCTCAGAAAACGACTCAGCCATGGGTGGATTGGGTGCCCCTGCGCTCTCCGTACCAGCACCAGAATGGAGGGCCAGGAGGAGTGACTTCATCTGGGCCAGATCAGCAGTATGCAGATCAACCTTAGAAGACAGCTTGACGGACTTAGCCTTCTTCTTGGATGGCACACCCGCAGCCTCTGCAGCCTGCCGCTTGGAATGGGTAGGTTGGGACGGGGCCAGCTGCCCTGACAAGGGGAGGCCAGCATCACCCATCAGGAGATCCGCCTCAGCCAGCCTAGCAGCCCTCACTGCACGAGGCATGATGCTGCAAGTCACGCACGGGTCCTCTGACAGGCCGTCCCTCAGATGTTCGACGCCGGAACAAGAGGGGCAAAGGTCCTGGCCATCCTCAGGTTGAAGAGGAGCCATACAGGTGTTGCAGCCAGGAGAATTGAGCATAGTGATGACAACAGAGAAAACTCTGCCACACCAGTTGCTGCGGGCCGCTTAAGTCGGTCTGAGCGAAAGCACTCTGCTGACTGAAAACGGGCAGTAAACAGTCAGTGCAGTGAGGGGGGAGCGAGAACACTCTCTTCACTAGCACAGTAGCTGTCAATATCGGAGTCCACCAGATTAGCCAGAGCGAGAGCACTCTGCTTACTGTGAAGGCAGTAACGTTATGAAAAAACAGAAAAGCTATAGTAAGCAATGTATAGTGTTACAGTGAGAGGGAAGCAGGGACGCTCTCCTCACTGACAGAATGTTGTTGAAAATCGGTAAACGCCGAGCGGACACCCCCTCGTTAGTATACAATTAAGTTAGCTTGAGCTAAGCGCTCTGCTAATTGTGAACACAGTAACGTTAACGTTATAGAGAACAATGTAAATCGATCTCACCGATTGATGTTTACATGTGAAGATGGTCCTTATCACGCTGGTGATGACGAGGATTGCCGTTGCTGTCGGAGAACCGAACGGTGAACAAACACCATGTGAAGGGACAGCTTGTCACAGCCTTTGGAGGGCGAACGCCGCAACTTGGACCGGTGGTCACAAGGCTACAGGTGACGAGCTCCAAGAGATTTAGTCATAGATAATTTAGCTTTTAAGCTAATGCTACCACAGTAGTTAACCTGCACAAGCGAGAAGATGAAATAGGACTGATCTCGTGGATGATACCCAAACTTATACCTAACCAGGGTCATCGGGGTCACACGTGACTTTGTTGATATTAATACTCGACCTGCGCATGCGTGAGACGAAGATACTCAGTGTTAAAGCACTGCCTCTGGCGTTCAGTAAGGACGAAATAGAAATGTGTTAACTTTGGCAGAAAATAGTATTCTCATGTAGGACACATCCCTCATAGTAAGAAGCTCTTTGAGAAAATACGTTTTCAGGACCTTTACACCTAAATTATCATTACGCTATTAAACAGATAAAGACCAAAAGCAAAAGTACTGAATTCAGATTCGGATGTAGACAGTTTACATTTATCTACTGTACAAGTATACTTAATATCAACATAAACAGTGGCACTACATGTTTGTGTCAATTCAGCCACGCAGATTCAACTGGTAATTACATCTAAACTGGGGAAAAAAAGTTCGGAAACTTGTGTTTGTTGGATTATTTCTCTGTTGTTACAATGCTAATGGTCATTGTATTTTACATGGTTGGAAAGCCTGTTTATTTACCTTCACAATGATGTCCAACTTGTAAGGATCATGCATTTGTGGGATGAGCAGCACAGCTGATTATGTGGGTAGCACCCAAGAAAAATTTGCCAAAATGCTCTCCCAATGGTAAACAGTGTATTCTCCTGTTGGTGTTGACTCTTGTTTTGAGTTGTTTGGTGGATTGGATGATTGAACTCTCTATCAGTAACAAGGAACAAACAAGACATATTGGCTATTTTACACTTTATTCATTTAATACACCGTCAGGAGCCTCAGTAGCGGTGGAAGATCCATACGCAGCCACAACAGCCTGGCACCTCCTCCTCATGCTGGTCACCAACCTGGTCACACGTTGCTGTGGGATGGCATTCCATTCCTCAACCAGGATTCGTTGCAGGTCAGCCAGCGTGGTTGTGTTGGTCACTCTAACACGTACAGCACGCCCAAGCTGATCCCACAAGTGTTGAATTGGGTTGAGGTGTGGACTCTTGGCAGGCCGTTCCATTCTCTCTACTCCCACATTGTGGAGGTAGTCTGTGATAACCCTGGCTCTGTGGGGTGGGGGGCGTTGTCATCTTGGAGGATGAAGTTAGGTCCCAGATTGTGGAGATATGGGTTCGCCACTGGCTGCAGAATCTCATCCCAATATCTCACTGTATTGAGATGGCCTTCAATGATGACAAGCCTTGTTTTGCCAGTGAGGGAGATGCCCCCCCACACCATGACACTGCCCCCACCTAAAGCTGTTACTCCATCGGTGCAACAATCAGCATAGCGTTCTCCGCGTCGTCTCCATACTTTGACCCTGCCATCCAACTTTAACAGACAGAACCTGGACTCATCACTGAACATGACATTCCCCCACATGTTCAGGTTCCATTGTCTGTGTTGTCGACACCAGCGCCAACGGGCCTGACGGTGAAGGGCAGTCATTTCAGGCTTCCTGGTAGCCTTATGAGAATACACTGTTTACCATTGGCAGAGCATTTTGGAACATTTTTCTTGGGCGCTACCCGCATAATCAGCTGTGCTGCTCATCCCACAAATGCATGATCCTTACAAGTTGGACATCATTGTGAAGGTAAATAAACAGGCTTTCCAACCATGTAAAATACAATGACCATTAGCATTGTAACAACAAAGAAATAATCGACCAAACACAAGTTTCAGAATTTTTTTTTCCCAGTTTATATTGAATAAAGTTATGAATAAACTGTGGTTGACTATGCCTGCATACCGATTTTACATAATGTATCTATAGCAAAAAAGAAGAGGGATTCTAATGCTGCTCTCTCTCTCTCTCTCTCTCTCTCTCTCTCTCTCTCTCTCAAGATATTCCCCAGTGAGCCAGTGACCTCTATTTGGTCTTTCCACTGCACACTACTTTCATGGGCATTTGATTACTGCCAGCTGATAATTGCTGTTGTAAAATCCTATAACATATGCCCATATCTTCTCTCACTTCCTGCTGAGCTTAAACACTGGCACAACTGCAGCAACTGACACATTTTCATTGTGGAAAAAGTGCCAGGCTAACAAAGGCTAACATGTCCAGTCAGTGTGGTGGGTGATATATCATGGAGAACCCTCTCCTCACTATTACCTCTCCCTGTTTCTCCATCGCCGTGTTCCTCATCTTGCCACCAAGACACTGTTGGTTTCTGGGCTGGTTTCTGATTGCTTCTGGCACCGGGCTGCTTGTCAGAGTCATCTGAAACAGACTGACAGGAAAGCAGGTTTCAGTCAGAGATGCTTTCAGGATATTGTGGAAACTGCTTATAGTGATCACGGTTACAGTGATCAACCGCTTCTATGGATCAAAAAGCTTGGGACAGAATCATTCCTAAACAGATGCTGTTTAAATAATTTGCTTATTTATAGTAATCAATTAGTCCACTTACAGTGTTCATTCGGGGTCTTTTCATACATGACAACATCTGGAAAAACATTTTAAAACTACGCTAGACTAACGCAGTGGTTCCCAAACCTTTTCTGCAGGGACCCCCTTTTGTAGATAAAAAGGCCCACAGGCCAGTACGAAAATGCATCATTGATATTTAGCCTTGCCCCGCCCCCTAGTTTGGGAACACTGGACTACTTTAATTACATTTTTGTTTTGTATTTTGTCCACTGTAAGACTGTGTAGATTAAACCATGAGTCAGATACTCATTCTGCTATCGCACTTTATGTCTGTCAAATGGGACAAGTTTGACATTTGAATAATCGTTTTAAAAAACACATAGGTTCAAACTATTTTAATATCTATTCATTCCCTTCACTGCATTCAGTGCGTGCGAGGCAGAGAGCCGCCGTAGTGCTGCTTTTTTTCACAATCTAATATTATTTTTTGAATATATGATTTTTTCTATTCAAATATATACTTGAAAATATTCATTGACAGACCTAGGCTTACGGCACTTTTAAATAAGAGAAGTTCACATCAGTCAGTGTTATCATTTTTAAGAGCGTTGGAGCTGGTGTGGATTGGACAGATTAACCCGTGCTTTCAGTCAGCTGCCATGTTGCTACTGGTGAGAATTCAGGGTCACTCATTCCAGTCTAGCTTCTTTGTGCCTCTGAAGTTGTTTAGTTCGGACCTAGTAGGAGTTTCACAGAATAGTCCACCATCAAAACCACTAGTCGACATTGTGCATGGTTTAGCGTGCTGCAGTAATAAAGCAGTGGCAATGCCTCCCGCTATCCCTGCAACAAAGCAGGTTTGCCTTGTAACTGCAGTCAGAAAGTATCTCCAGCTCAGACCATAGACTGTATATAAGATGTAGTCACTGTGACGTCACCCACTGGTTTCTGGACTACGGTTTTGAAGCCTTGAGTCTTGGTTATTTGCAACCAGAAGTGACACAAGAGGGTGGAGCTAAATACAACTGAACGCTGAATAAGACATTTTTAGGCGACCAAAATGTTATAATTAACTTTGATGAAGTGAAAACACACTGTGAAAGGGTTAAAGCTGTAAGACGAAAACACGGACAACTCCCAGATCGGACAACACCGTGGTAGAGACCCGTCAATCACAAGGTAGCCCTGCCCTAATGCATCCCCTGCTTTATGGTCTATCTGACTCTATATGGGACCATAATTTACTAAATGAACATCATGCTGTATTGAGGAAGACCCCTCCTGCTGGCTATTAGAAAGAATGCAGGTTTAAAGCACTTCCACATTCGCTTCATTTCTCAGAACCGGAGGTTGCCGCCTGGCTCTGAAAAGCCTGCAGGGACTTTAGTCCAATCAGATCTCGACAGCCTCTCATCAAGGATGCTGCTATTTCACCTATCCCCATGTGGATCTCGTCTACATTAGTTAACCCTTTACACGTTGTATTGGAGATCTTTTTGACTACATGCTTTGTTTAGTGGTGCCCAGCTCAGCTTCTTGCTTTTTCTTTGTTTGTCTTATTTCTTGGGAGCGTACTTGCCCTGACATACAACCGTCTCTATGTGAAAATGTAATTTCCTATTTCAAAATAGCTTTTAGAGGTATTTAGTAATTGAACTCTCTAGTCTGTGGCCGCCAAAACAACTCAACCCGCCATGCTCTCTTGTCCCATCGCAGTGTAACCATTGTAAAAGAGGTTAAAAAAGCTGCATAGAGCCACGAGGAACATTAACGTACCCCTTTCACACCGAGGACTCAACCAGGGTTGATTGTGTGTCTGAAAGGGTTAACACGTGTTGACTAACTCGGCTTTGTGACCCACGTCAAGAGGTGGGTGATACCAAGGTTAGACCAGGGTCAATTTCTATGTGAATGGCAAGGACCAGGGTCACTGACAAACAGGTCGGGACAAACCTATTCGGTTGCACAGTAATGGCGCTATTTTCACAGGTCGCCGTGGCTCATAAACAAACGGAGCGACGGCAGCAGGAATTATGTCAGACACATAACGACGAGGAACAACACGGATGTGTGGCAAGTTTTTGAGGTGCGGGAGCTGCTGGTCGTCCGCGGTGAGGAAGAAAAAAGCGGTAGATGACGGGATGGTGAGAGACAACGCAGTGTAACATTAAACAAACATAAATGGTTAATGGACTTGCATTTATACAGCACTTTTCTATAGGGTCCGACCACTCAAAGCGCTTTACACTACATGTCAGCATTCACCCATTCACACACACAGTCATACACTGATGGCAGAGGCTGCTAAGGTGACAACTTCAGGACCTAATTCACACACCGATGCTCGAGAACACATCGACATGTGACCCAGAGCAGCCGGGGATCGAACCACTGACCTTCCGATTGGTGGACGACCTGCTCTACCCTCTGAGCCACAGCCACCCTAACAACCATAACAAGGCTGCTGAACGAGAGCGGCATCCGCTGTTACGTCACACAGAAATATACACAGAAAGTTAATAATAAGCCGACCACCTCACAATACTGCCAGCTGTACGCGCATCTGTTTTTAAAGCATGTTTACACATTTTCTATTTGTATTAGGGATGCTCATTTTGAACAAATTTCTTAACCGATAACCGACCCTTGTTAACCGATTATTAACCGTTAACCAACAACCTTTGTGCCCCATACCAGTTGCAGGAGCACAACAGATATTGGTTGACGGGAGTCTCCAGTTCACCGTCCGGGAGCATTAACTTAGCAGCTACGATGCTGCGTGTAGTGTCGCGGACATGCAGCCACTTTCCCAGTAAAAGTCTCCACCGTACATTTAGTTTAGTTTAGCAGGTTGTCAGCTGTGTGTCTGCCCGGCAGAACGTATTTTGTTTGCCCGGCATAACTTTAGCGAGTGGCCAACAAACAGTGTGTGTATTTGTGCTACGTTAGCAGCTCCAGCAGAGTTTCCAACAGACCGTGTGTGTGTGTTGGTGGTGAGTGTGAGGCTGTTGGTGGCGTTCTAGTTGTGAACGTAGGTGTAGCAGTGTGTGTAGTTTATTTGTCGGTGAATAAATGCTATGAAACTACAACTCCTCCGCTCCGCTCAAACGAGCCAGAGACCGGAGCCGACTTCCTGTATCCTGCAACTCCGGCTCCGCCTCTTACGGTGGGCTTTTAAGGTGGACCAGCTTTTCTCCTTAAAGAGACGAGCCGCTCCTCTGAGCCGCTCAGCGTTTGAGTTAATTATTAACATTTATTTTAAGCGATAGCACTAATCGGTTAAAATGCTTAATGTCGGTTAACGGTTAAACGGTTAATTATGGACATCCCTAATTTGTAACCTTGTAAACTTTTTATCTTTCAAAATAAACCTTCAAAAAGATCCATCTGTCGCCTGTTCTCTCTGTTGTAAAGTAAAAAACCCAGTCCCTGTTCATTACATTATCAAGTAATTACTTATCGGTATGCATTGCTCCCGGGTTGTGACCCAGGTCGTAACTGTCCTGACCAGGGTTCAACCCGGGTTGACTGGCTTGGTTTGAATTGACTAAAGGAGGGTTGAACAAGGGTCAGATAACCCTGGTCATTGGTGTGAAAGGAGTAGTAAAATATATCTATGTCTGAATGACAGAAAGGCATCACTTTAACAGACAGATGAAGCCAGCAATGTTGGCATATTCCATGTCTGAAAAGGCCTTGTGAAGCATGTGTACAGATGAATCAGTGTTTCCATACTGTGTGATTCATGCAATCCTAAATGGACAGCATGATAATCTATGAAGAGTACCACAGTAGCCCTGTACATAATCTTACATTACCTCCTTCAGGAACAGCTCAAACTGTTCATCCAGCTCCTCCTTGGTCAGTCTGTGAGACATAGTGATACTGTCCACTCCATCAGCCAATGGGAACCCAGACAACTGGCATAAAGACAAAGAGAATTACACCTCATGGAAGTAGCATACAGTATGTTCAAACAAATGTAATTAAATACTTTAAGCGTTAAATGCCTAAATGTGATAAGGTGTATCGTTGTGACAGATAACCAGTAGGTATATTTGCTGCAGCGATTCATTTGGGGTAAATGACTGATATATTTGAGTTTAATTAAATGTTGAACACCTTCCCTCCTTGGTGATTATATCTATATCTACTATGTTTCTTCACAGAAAAAATATCACTCAAATATTTCTAAATACGTTCTACAAAATAGACTTTACGACTGACAGAATTGTCTTTAGTTGGATAAGACATGTCTAGTGGACGGGATGTTTGATTGTAAATGACAGGAACTATTATGGAATCCTTCAAGTTCTCATTTCTTTAGTTAAAAAACATGAACACAAAGGAGACCTCGTTTTGATCACAAGTTCTTCCAGGAGTCAGTTCCTGTAAAGCACTCATCAAAAGGTGACATTAGACGGAAATAAAATGCTGCTCGCTGAAACATCTCATGCCGAATCTTTCCTATTAACCTCACCATGAATAAAGCGGAAGACAGAGCACCACAACATCTCCACCTCTACTATAAAACAGGTTGGTGTTTTCAAACACATGAAGAAGAGACGTTGGGACGTTGACAGCACGGCGCCATGGAGATAGAATGAACCAATACAACTTCCGGTACAAACTGTCAAAATAAAGTCCTACCATAGCATAGATATAACTTGTTTTATGTACCCAGACATTTATATTCGGTGCATCAAAGTACTCCCCACCCAGTTCATGTCAGTAGGTCACTTGGTGAAGCATAGATGACAGTAACCATTAGTAAAGTGAGCGCCCACTTTTATTTTGAAGAAAGTATTGCCTATCGGCCGGTGTTACTACTACTACTACTTAGCTAACAGTAACCTTAGCTAAGTAGTTCATCTCCTTAGCTAGTAACGTTAGCTGGATAAAAAAGTAAGCGAACCTTTTCCCACTGCATGCGGAATACCCAATACACCAACACACCGTCACTAGCGTCCATGTATCAGCCTTACACTGACACAACTCACATCCATGGCGGTCCACTGGTTGATGGTTGAACCGTCCTCCTCCTCCTCTGGTTTGGTGGTCTGCTGGTCTGCTGGTTTGAGTGTCTGGCAGTTCCCGGCAACACCAACCCGGGTCACAAAACCAACCTGATTGGCTAGAAAGAAATGCGTCATAAGAAGTGCTAACCAATGGGAGAGGGGTTTGTGGATGGATAAAAGCATAGAGAGTGTGTGGCTCCCCTGAGTTCCCATCAGCATGCTATTGTGATGGTGGATAACATGTTCTTTAAGATCAACTGACCACCACCAGAGCCCAGATTAATAACATACAGATGGTTCTAAAGCTTCCAGAGACAAAGGAAGACACTTAAAGCTGAAGTAGGCCAGATTGGAGCAGATATGATTAAAAAAAGTTATTTTTATAAAACGGTCACTATATTTGTGATGGCGAGATGAAGCCTCATGAAGCTTTGAAGCTTTCCAGCAAATTGGTTAGGAAAAGGCTTCATTGCTCGAGGTTTCATGTGCTCACGAAACCACCTGGTGGTCAAAGAGTGTAAAACAGGCAGATATGATCTTAACCATGTGATAAGATAAGATAAGATATTCCTTTATTAGTCCTGCAGTGGGGACATTTGCAGTGTACAGCAGCAAAGGGGATAGTGCAAAAAACAAGATGCATCAGCTAACACAGTAAAAAAGAGCTAAACAAAGTGTAACAAAATATGAACCAAGCATAAAGATAGGAAGTATAAAAATAGGAGCAGTATATACAGTATTGACAATAAACAGAATATTAACAAAATTGCACAAGTGGAAAATTATATTTCACAGTGAGAATTAAATGAAAATCCACCTGAAAATATCAGGTTATTGTCAGTTTGTCAGTTTTTGGTGTGTAAGTGTAAGTGCTCTACTGGGAGCAGTGCTGGTTGTGGTCTACTGCGACCACAGATCTGTGATATACTGTATTTTGCGCCAGTAAAGGCTGTTGGGAATGACTATAAACAATGAAAAAAAATCTATTACCATGTAATCAATTTATAGATATATCATATATAATAAAATGTCTATTTAGTAAGTATATTATGAGTATATAAGATACATTTATAATAAACTAATTGTTTTGTGAGTAATGCATCTTATGTGTGTAAACCAATCCTTTGGTCAATAATTGTATTGTAGTGTAGTGTAATATAATATAATAATTGCAGGAGGGGTAATATTAGTGTTCTGTGTCACTTCTGGAAAGTGGCATTGGTTGAACCAGTGAAGATCTGAACCACTTCATGAACCAGTCAGCGGTACGGCCGGGCAGCGAGGCTTCGGACGTCATCAATGACGTCATTGGTCTAAAACAATAAAAGCCTCGATACTCGCATCGCAGGAAACTTCCTGGATTACTCGACACACGCTCCGAAGCCTCGGCACAGCACGTAACATCACTACACTATATCCTGACAGTAGTACATGAAACAGGTAACCTGAAAAAAATCATGTTCCTCTGTGACCTCTGGTGTCCTCTAGTGCTCCTAACGGCATCTGTAAGATTTCAGACCAGAGGAAAACAAGCAGTAAGAGCTGATCTGAGGTCTGCTGTCCAGCTGCCGTCTATGAGAGCCGGCTGTCAATCACTCACCAACTCTGATCAAACGGTCAAACTAGGCAGCGCTGATCAAATATGAATCAATATTCTGTTACGTTAATGCCTATTTCTCTCCTCAGGTGTTTTCAGAATCATCTTGTAGTGCACAGTTTAGCTGTAAAATGAGAACGTTTGTGACCCGGCAGCCATGTTGAGATCTGTTGAGATGGGTTGAAGGAACGCCAAGGTCCGGTTACATGACCGGAGCACAGCCAATAGGAATGCTCTCTCAATGAAATGACCTGTCTCGGACTAGATGTTCTAAAGCCTGAAAACAGAGTCATGAGGAGGAGCAGAAGTCTAGTTTTCTCTCAGAACACTTGAATTACAATATGCTGAAAGGTTATTATGGAATTTTTGCCCAATGATGCCAAAAATATACTGACTACTGAAGCTTTAACTACGACTTTGAGAGCATTTTGTTTTCAGTTGTTGCCCATCACGTGAATGATGTAACTTGCAGGATAGGACCACTGATTCAGCTAACCTGCTTGCTTGCAATAGTAACGAATATGCTTAAGGGAAATGTGTTGGAGTAAAAGTACTCATTTTATATTCGAAATGTAGTGGAATAAAAGTGAAAGTTGACAGAAATATAAAAACTTAAAGGGACTGTTTGTAAGAATCAGAAATGCTTGTTAACAGCGACACCTGTGGCTGTTAAGTCAACGAAAGTCAGAGTCGGGCTCGCGCTTGCTCGCTCTACATAGACATGAACGAGCATCGCTCAAAACAGTGAGGCGACACACGTCAGCTAAAACCACAATATCACTCTATATTTCAGCTGCTTGGCAGTAATGTTAGCTGACCAGACGAAGGTCTCTCCATGAATCCTGCTTCAGCCCCAGAGAAACGTTATGGGTGCCGGTGTCTCCCTCCGGCACCCGGTCGGAGACGATAACGTTTCTCTCTGTGGAGCCCCGTCACTTCACAAGACACGGGAAACCTTTGATGGTCTGGAGGAGCTGCAGCAGTTATTTCTGCACAAACGTCCACTGAACATTCACTAGATATTCTCAGAACTAAACTAACTCTTCTGCAGTGTGGAGTGTGCGCACATGCACGTGAGAGTGGAGCGAAATAGCGAGAACGCGCGCGTTGTGTGAGTCAAGGCAGGCAGGCAGAGGAGCAGAGTACAGCAGAGACTCCAATCCTGGAGACCAAAGCTACGGTCTCCTCACGTCCTCCGACCGCAGCCAAAACTGTTTAACAGACGGGCTTCCCTAGATACAACCAAGAGGTTTTGGTGCTTCACTGTAGTTTGTGTTGGAGTCTGAGTCTGAACAGCGTAGCCACACGCTAGCGCGCATGGGACACCGACCCGGGTGATTTATACGTGTAAGAAGTTACAAACAGTCCCTTTAAAGAACGGAAAGTTTGGGGCAAGTTATAGTCAAGTCAGCACACTGACACACTGACAGCTGTTGTTGCCTGTTGGGCTGCAGTTTGCCATGTTATGATTGGAGCATATTGTTTTATACTAAATGCAGTACCTGTGAGGGTTTCTGGATCAATATCTGTCATTGTTTTGTGTTGTTCATTGATTTCCAACAAGTATTAAATATGTAATAGTATTAAATACTTGACAAATCTCCCTTTAAGGTACATTTTGAACCGATGAAAAATAAATTAATCGTGATTAACTACGGACAATCATGCAATTAATTGTGATTAAATATTTTAATCGATTGACAGCCCTACTATATACATGTCAGGGTGCACCCCTCCGCATCGCCATGTCAACGCAGCAACCTGCCCCCTGACAACTAGACTGTTACATCAGTGTGTGTGATTGCAAACTATGAAAAATGTCTCATTGTCTACAGCAGTGATTCTCAAAGTGGGGTCCGTGGCTCTCTGTCAGGGGGTCTGCAAAATAATTTCCTATAAATTATAAAATTGTGTTGTCATTAAAAAGTGCAAATCTACAGATGGGGATCATTTGCACCAATAAAACAAACACATTGTGTCCATTACTCCCACCCATGTTAGCTTTGGGCCAATAGAAACTGATCTGATTGTGACACACAGCAATAAGTTCATTATTCTTTAAGCTGAAGCACTTACTGACAGTCAGCTTTAGACTGGTCAGTTTAAACGTCTGGATTTATTAGGACTATGTCAGTATTACTACTGTTCATTTTCTGAAAGCTTTAAGATCAGTTACTTTAAATGTAGACTATAAATGCTGTCAGGTTGAGTCCTAATGAGATTTGAATAAAATCACCGTCTGAGTGACACGGTTCAATATATAGAAGGCAGCAGAAGCAGGTTTCCCTCTCTTTAAAGAGGTCAAACAAATCAACTCTTTGTATGAAGGTCAACTTCATGACTCAAAATAATATAATTATATTTATACATAATAAACCTGGGTGAGTTAAAGGACCAGTGTGTAACCATCAGGAGGATCTATTGGCAGACATGGAATATAATATTAATAAGTATGTTTTCTTTAGTGTATATAATAGTCTGATAAGATTGTGTTTTTGTTTCCTTAGAATGAGCCCTTTATATCTCCATAGGGAGCAGGTCCTCTCCATGGAGTCGTTTATGTTGCTCCTCCATGTTTCTACAGTAGCCCAGAACGGACAAACCAAACTCTGTTAACTTTTCGCCACTCACTTCCCAGGTACACACACACACACACACTGGTTCTGCTCCAGATGACTCTAGATAGAGACATTCATGTTCTCACGTGGGCCACCATAGCTCTCCAACACGCTGGGCACACCGGAGAGGCTTCAGCTGAGTGCAACCTCCTCACCTCACTGGACCTTTAAGACTCCAATCAGAAGTAATATTGAGAGTTGCCCCAGTCTTAATGAATGGAAGACTAACCTTTAAAAATGTCACCATAATACATTTTATTTCACTGCAGTGGTTTGAACTCTCCTGCAACTGCATCCATGGAACTGGAACAACAAATATCTTCAGAAGATCCCCTGCTACACACTTCACAGCTCATGTTCATTCTATTTTTAATATTGCATATACTCCATCAGTTTACATGTCATTAATTTCTCTATGCCTCAGCATATTTTACTGCTTTTATTTTACAAACCTTTACAATGTTTCAATGAACTTTATTTCAGACACTGACCAAACCGTCCACAATCAGAAAAATCTTACTGCACTGGGATTGTGTGATTGGGGGAGGGGGGGGGTCAGCATCATCAGGTCCTCGGTGCATAGAAATACAATGTTCCATTCATCTCTCACAAACACAAGTTTATAAATTAAAATCAAAGGTCTCTCTCTCACTCAGGCACTCAGTCTTTGTGGGTGGAGGCAGAGCTCATCAGCCCTGGAAGGCGTGGAGCTCCTCCTCACTGAAGCCCTGCTGCTTCAACAACCTGAGAGACGAACAGACAGGACAGGAGGACAAGGACAGAAACGGCTGAGTACAAGACAAAAACCAGACTGTCACTGCACTCTGAGCTCTAGTGTTTAAAATGACTGAATGAATGTTTCATGTGTTGTGAAAGGCCTGTATCTATGACTGCCTCACGAATGTCTGAGTCTCTCAATATAATCATCACAACCATTTAACGGCAAATTTCTGATTTGGAAATATTATGGATGACAGTTCTCATCTATGAATACCTCACCAGCACTAAGGTTGAAGCAGGCAGGCCCTTTCTGAATGTATGGTGAACTGTCAGCAGCCCCCCCACACCAGTTACCAGTTACCTGACTTTGTTGTAGTGATGTCAACATGCTCCCAAATCTCAGCAATTACTTTGGCCAGTACAATGCTATCAGAACTGATAATGGAAATGACCTTTAAGACAGTGAGGTCAAGGTTAAATAATAAAGGTCATATTACACACCCTGTTGTTAGCTCTGTAAAGGCGGTGGGGCCGCACACACACACATAGCATTTGGACCCATCTGGCCTGTTGAGGACATCCTGGAGCATGGACTCGTCCACCCGACCCTTCCTGCCGGTCCAGCTTTCACCGGGATCGGAGAGAACATACTCCACCTGAAAGCTGACACACACACATACACACACACACACACATTCTGAACATGTACAAACACCTGTACAAACACACTGAGGTCCAGATGTAGGAGAAGAATCTTGAAAGCTGGAAATCATCTGCATTTCACACTTCTGCCTTAATACACATGTGGATGTGTGGAGCCTAAAAGCACAGCGTGCATTCACACTGCAACTCAACGTGTGCCTCAGTTTGTCACATTAACCCCTTCACACACATCTCATTATGTCTTCTGTAAAAAGGCTGCAGAAAGTCACATTTTCATGTTCTTTTTTTATCTTCAGATCCTTCGACATGACCTCGTCTGATGTATTCTGCATACTAAACATAAACTGTACAATGAAGCTTTGTGGTAGTTCGATAGTCAAGATCTGTTTTTCTCCCCGGTGGGGTGAATTTCTGCTATTTCTTCTCATTGTTATGTTGTACGTAACGCCATCAAAGTCTCCACATTCACAATTCTGACGTCACCATATCTGACTAATGATCCTACTGCTCGCTTTCCTCCCCACTAATCAGTCCCTTGATGTTGTTCTTTAAGGCTGCTTTAATATCACGGACCCGGGCCCAGATCCGAGTACACTTGTCCCCAAAGTCCAGTTCAATTGATTAGTGTGAATGCTCCGTACCGTACTCGGGCACGGTTCGTCGATCCGTACCCGGGTCCACTTGTAAAGGCGGTCTGGAGTACGGATCATGTGAACTCAGGGACGGCTCGCATCAGGTGTGAAAGCCAACCGTACCAAAACACGGAAGTAGACCGGTATTTAACGCGAGTAACGTGAGTAACGTGAGTAACGTGAGTAACGCGAGTAACGCGAGTTACGTGAGTAACGTGAGTAACGCGAGTTACGTGAGTAACGCGAGTTACGCGAGTAACGCGAGTAACGTGAGTAATGAGAGTAACGAGAGTAACGTGAGTAACGAGAGTAACGTTAGCAGTCAGCGAGTAGTTGTGAAAGGGCAGGCTTTATTTAAAGCCGCCAGTCTCCTCCAAAATCTGTACACATATAAAACTGTTTCATATCTACAGTACGTCTGTATCTGCGGCAGCATGCACTGATCTCATCCTCTGAACTGTACAGCCGTGGATGATACAGCAGGAAGGCCGGCGAGAGGTTCCTTCAAATATAAACAGTAGGCGATGGGGTTGAGTGAGGTTTCTTATTTTATTTAGCTGATTTAATGGTCTGTCTGCGAAGAACGAGAGACGCTCAGCTGCTCAGCTGCTCAGCGGGCAGAGAGAGAGAGAGACGGGGTGGGGGGGAGACAACGTGTAGAGTCGTCCTATTTTCACATCAAACTCGGTGAAATCGGAGTTTATTTCAACCAAACCAGAGTTGGTGATTGTTGGAAAGACTAACAGCAGTTTGGTGAGTTTTATTTTGTTTCTATCCAGGAAACCTGGGCAATAGTACCTAATGTGAAAACGCCCTAAATGTCTGAAATTCTGTCATTCTACTTTGAAGACCTACTATTGTGCCTCCCACCTCCTCCCCAGAGCCAGGGTTCTATGCGAGCGTGCATATGCGAGCGCATAGAATTCACAGAATCAAAGCATGTGGTCAAAGTGTGTTTCAGTCAGTGCGTTGTGTCTGCCCTGTATGAACCAGCAAAAACTAGGTCAGTTATGATGGAGCATTACACAATCACAAATACTTATTGATCCTGGGTTACATTTACATGACTAATATTTAAGTCATCTATTTGTTATTTATTATTTGTTTATTGACAATATATCAGTATTTGAGAGCCTGAGCTGTTAAAGTAAGAATTATGGCCAATGTTGAATGTTTAGAATTTTCAAAATAAATGAAAAAGAAAGTTTATTTTCTGCATTTTTTTGTTTTCTCTATTGTAAAAGAAAATGTACCAAACCGTGACTTCAACCCCCACACCCCCCTCTATTAAACACACAGCTGCAGTACCTCTCACTATTAGCAGCCAGTTCATCCAGGTCACAGCGCCACAGAATGTCCTCCTCTCGTCGGTTAAAGAAGAGCAGCTTGGTTTTTCTGAGGAAACACAAACATGTCTTAGATTTATAACCAGCGACACAACAAACAGTAAAACCATGTGCCTGTTTTCTCCGGACCAAAAATGGATCAATGTTCGGAAGTTAACAAGAGATACCGGTTTAAAGTTGGTTTAAAGGGCATTTTAATGCTCCTTATTCACACAGGACATTTAGGGTAAGAGACCATGCTGTGTGATATTTGGTACATGGTGTGCACACATGGGAGAGAGAGAGAATTAAAATGCTCTGATGATGATATGATTCTCTCTCAGGCTGCATCACTGTGGAATTTAAAACTTATTTTGCTGCTGAAGCCTTAATGAATGACTAGCGTGAGTGCCACTCCCCTCGCTTGTCACAGTGAATCCACTGATACATCTTTGCTTCAGTAGTTGAAGACTGAGATATTAAAGTTATTACAGTGATCTTAGAAGCACCTTTCTCTCTCTCTCTCTGCATGTTCACCCTTGTAATGCTGTGGTCTGATACAGATAGGCCTATGTTACCAGGTACGATCCATTGTGACCTTTATGTAGAAGTGCCCAGGGTGCTTATTCAGACATGAGACCAACACGTTAAACAGCATCAGATGAAGCAGCCCACTGCTCCTAAATGCTTAGGATGGTTAACCCTCTGAGAGCTGCAGGATAGCCGGTGATCCAGACCCAATCTGCTCTATTTAAGAGGACGTAGCAGGCTCAGTCTTACAGCTAGAGTGAAGATACTGGTATCATATGAAACTAGAAAAAACTAAAGAATCCATCGGGACCAACCATGTCATACTAGCTTGTCGTGAAGGAGGCTAAATAACGCTCCAAAGTTAGGCTATATTTTGGTGAGGAAAAACTGTCATGTCCATTTTCAAAGGGGTCCCTTGACCTTTGACCTCCAGATATGTGAATGTAAATGGGTTCTATGGGTACCCACGAGTCTCCCCTTTACAGACATGCCCACTTTATGATAATCACATGCAGTATAAATGTGTTATTGTCTCCTATTTCTGCATCCTGGGGTCCCTAAACAGTGTTGAATTCCATAAATTAGGTCTCACTGTAAAGCTGAGACTCTGATGGATCCAATGAGACCAACTGTATTCATGTGTGATGATGTTAGTCCCCATAGGAGACATTTCATTGACCTCCCTGTATAAAATGACCTGTGGAGGATAATCACAGCCTCATGAAACGTTACAGCCACAAACTAGAGACCTAGAGCATTCAGAGAATGGATGGATCAAACTAGAGACCTAGAACATTCAGAGAATGGATGGATCAAACTAGAGACCTGGAGCATTCAGAGGATGGATGGATCAGACTAGAGACCTAGAGCATTCAGAGGATGGATGGATCAAACTAGAGACCTAGAGCATTCAGAGGATGGATGGATCAAACTAGAGACCTAGAGCATTCAGAGGATGGATGGATCAGACTAGAGACCTAGAGCATTCAGAGAATGGATGGATCAAACTACAGATCTAGAGCATTCAGAGGATGGATGGATCAAACTAGAGACCTAGAGCATTCAGAGGATGGATGGATCAAACTAGAGACCTAGAGCATTCAGAGGATGGATGGATCAAACTAGAGACCTAGAGCATTCAGAGAATGGATGGATCAAACTAGAGACCTAGAGCATTCAGAGAATGGATGGATCAAACTAGAGACCTAAAGCATTTAGAGAATGGATGGATCAGACTAGAGACCTAGAGCATTCAGAGGACGGATGGCTTTCCTAGCTAGATTGACAATAAGGGGGTTTCTGAGCAGCACAACATAAGTGCTCGCCATCCAATCACAGAAAAATGCAATTCTTATAGAAATTTCCAAATGTCAAAAGTTTTTGATCCCAAATCACAGCATGGCTTTTTCTATGGTGTTCCTCAAAGTCTTGGTGTCTTAATGTGGTATTTGGAGGGATTAGAAATTGCTGCAACAACTTATGAGACATAATAGAGCATGGAGCATGACCATCATATACTTCTATCATAATGTTCTATGCTCTTACTCACTTTTACAATTTATTTTAATTAATAAATTAATGAATAAATTAATCACACCACTTCTGTGACATCTACTGTTGACCTGCTATCTCCCCCTAAAGACCCCCTGGACCTCCCTTAAAAAGACAGGTCTATGTTGAGGTCAGATTTCATGTATGTATGTATGTGATGATTAAAATAAAGTTGAAGTTTTTAAGTCAACATTAATGGGTACATGTCTGAAAGGGTCTTAGGTGTGTATAGGGGAAATACAGTGTACGAGAATAAAAAAAAAATCAATACATAAACAGATAACAATAAAGATATAATAAAATATAAAGATGAAATTAGATTTTTTTTTTTTTAATCTCTCCGGGGCCTCTCTGGCCGGGCCCCCAGGCTACTAATAAGTGTTGTGTCTCCTGATAGCTCCCACCTGATGATGTCAACGTCCTGTAGGGCCAGTTGGATGAGGCGAGCCATGGGTGTGAACCCTGTGCCTGCTGCTAATAGGTAGAGATATGTGACATCACGAAGGGGGCGGAGACTGAAGGTACCCTCTGGACCGCTAACAGATATACAGTCACCTAGAGAGTAATTATACAATTAATACAATGGATCACACCGTGCTCACAGACTAAAAACATCCAGAGGAACAGTGATGTTAATATGAATAAAGAAACAAATAAAACACTTTATATGAGTTACAGTGCATACAGTTTAGACATGACATCAGAGAGAAAAGTCCATTTCCACTTAACCCCTAAAACTGGCCCACAAAAGCTCCTGATGGAGAGCATATGAAGGTACATAAGTACAGTATTAGGTAACATCTCCAGGATAGTGCTAATGGAAAACAAGGCAAAAGTGAGCATGCCTCACATCCCCACGCTCACTGCTTGACCTCCACTAAAGTAGGGCCAAAGGTTTCGCCCTTTTGAAACTAATGGAACGAGTTCTACTACGGAAACAAAATTCAAATTAAAGACAGCCATATTAATAATACAAACAGGCCTACAGCTTTGGTTATATTGTCTGATTCGGAAAGTTACAGAAATAGTTGGACACAACCTCCCTTAAGCCCACAGTGGAAATGTGGGGGGGCTATTCAAAGCTATCCGACAAGCACAAGACAAGAAGCATAGTGTCAGCTTCACTCCCAGAATGCAGCTGGAGGGGAGTCTCAGACACTGACTGCGTAATGCTGCCTTACTGTACCTAATGAAAGCTACCAATAACACACCCCTCTCTCCCCTCCCACTGGCTGGGACTCACCGATGTGCAGGCTGTTGAGATGTGGGGTGAACACTCCGTCAGGGTAGACTTTGATCATGAGGTAGAGGTCGGATTCCTGTGAGGAGTGGTGGGAGGCTGCTGCCAGGTTCTCATCTACTGGAGTGTATGGCCTCACTACCTCTGTGTCTGGATATGGACACAAATAAGAATGAAATTAAACTTCTTAGAATCACCTGAAGTATCTAGTTAAGTCCACTCTGTTCCTTCAGAGCAGCTTCAGACCTCCTCTGTGCATCTGTACTGATGTGGCATTTAACATCTGTATAGAGTAATACTCCTCTGCCTACTGTACTCTCTGTGACATTAAAGACTTGCTTTATGCTGTTTGGTGCCACCTAATGGACATCATAATACATACAACACCATTCAAAAGTTTGGAATCACCTGTTATATTGATGTTTTTCTTCTGTCCTTCAATAATAACAACTTTAACAGAGATACAAACTATAATTCAGACAGAATGAAATGATTCAAACTTAGTATGTGGCATATACCGATGACTTTTTATCTCCCCTGGACATCCCCTGTCCCCCATCCCTACCCGTCTAAAAAAGAGAGCGGTCAAATGAAATTGAAATAAATGTGAACTACAGTATCTCTACATGAGAATTCTGTCAGTATATTGACTGGAAACAAACAGTAGAATAATCTTATGTTAACATGATGTAAATGTTTCTGTAAACAGTGAGTAGTTCAGAGGTAGGTTGATGTGGTGGTCAGAGGTTGGACTGTGCTTCCAGTGAAGCTCATATCATCAAGCCCAGGGAACATGAAGCACGTACTCTATGATTAATAAAGGAAAATAGTTCCATATTCTGAACCGGCATCTGTGGTGAAGAATCAAGCCTGATAAACTCAGTGCCTCGGATTTGAAGGCAGATATACAGTATGCCAGAGATACGGGAACTAGATGGAGCTTAAAGCAGGCTGTTGAAAGAAGCAGCTATGGGATGGAACAGAAGTCACCAGTGAAATTCCACGACTCTCGATACCCAATTCGATACCATATACCAACAAAAACCAAACAATAAATCTCTTGTATTTCAACATACACTCCTTTGTTACCGTTTGCTTACTGTTTTTTGATCCCTGATGATCCGCTTCAAGTTTCTAATCTCATAAAACAATATTACCTTCGTCCAATACTCATTTTTATTGAACAGAGATGAACACATCATAAAGAAACTCAATGCAACCTCCGTACATTAGCTCCTTATTTAGCCAAGCAGGACTGTGCTGTTGCCCACCGGCTGCTAACAGCTAACGTTACTCCTGCTGATTTCAACACAGATTTGCTGTTCATACTGTATTATGTATTATAATGCATTATCAGGGACATCTTCTACCGTCCGCATGACGACGGGACACCGTTAATCTCGAGCCCTGATCCCCGACACCTGCGGTACTGCGAGTATCCCTGACATCCCTAGTGAGGAAGCTTGTTCACAAACGTACCAGGTAGCCTTGGTAGATAGCCTTCCTCTACCGACTCAGTATACCTTACTGGAGTTCTGTGTGCTGCACCCTCACCACTGAAGGTAGCAGCATACACGTTTTCCTTACTTGTATGTAGACGTTTATTTCAGCAGGTTAAGTGAACGACATCATAGAGGACAACATTCACTGTGTTCAGTACAGTGTAGTCCGTCTGCTTGGTTCCTTACCTTGAATGAGGGCTTTGAGGTAGACATGTTTTCCAACAGGCACATGCATGACAGTCCCACGTGGAAGTTGCAATCTGAACACATGGGTGTCATGGTTCACCTCAGTCTTAGACACCAACACACAATCCCGATAGTAGAGAGCTGTAAGCAGGAGGTAACATTGTTAACGTTTCCTTGGGTTCCTAATAAGCAAGCAAATGTCCAACGTTATCTGACGAAAGATTTAAGAAAAGATGCAAAACGTGGAGGATCTGATTGAGATGACCCTACAAGATCTTGTGCTTATGGTGGTTTGGTAAACTTTCAAACATAAAGATGTGCCTGTATTTGCTGTAAATGCAGACATCATTAATACCACACTTTATTTTTAATGCAATTTTGCTGTTTCATTTCCTGCACCTCTCAGTGACTGATTGGTGTGACACAAGGCATGTCATTAACATTCACATAATAGGCTATAAATAAGTGGAACAGAGTGGAATGATTTCTCTGATCTTGGATCTCACCTCTGTCTTTTTTGCGAAGAAATGTATTGTGAAACTCCAGCGGTTGACCAAGACTTGTCCATTTTCCTTTAGCCTGTTTGCGTATGCTGACCTGGATTTTTCCCACTGAGAAGGCAGGATGGACTGTTGAAGAAATGACAGTTTAAGAATAAGAACATGACAATAAGACAGATTTTGCAGATATTATCTATATCTATTTTTTCTTTAATTGAATCAAGATGTTGTCTTACCAGCAACGGTTCCCTCAACTTCTGCAGCAAGACCTGAAAAAGCATGAAAATGGCACTGATTTCACAACCAAAATCATGTGTAAATCAGCATAATACTGTTTACAGTGTGTCCATGTCTGATCATACGCTGGCACACAAGTTATGGTTTGTGCTATAGTGTCAGCACTCCGTCTAATAGCACACTTTGAACAACATTCAAGTGAAGCTGCTTTCATTGGAGATGAGTTGTCAACACTGGGCTGGTTTTTAGGTTGGATCATTTTTAAAAATCTAGTGTACTCTTGCTAGTTTCTCAAGATCGCCCACCCTGTCTTTAACATGAGATCTGGCGGTATCTAGTGGTGAAGTTGGAGATGCAACCAACTGAAACTTCTCTTGTGTGCCAAACATGTACTGTAGGAGAATTACGGTGGCCAACGTGAAAACGTGAGAACGTGAATGTCCCTGTCTAGAGCCAGAGTTTGGTTTGTCCGTTCAGGGCTACTGTAGAAACATGGCGGCCGGCTCCGTGGAGAGACGACTCGCTCCCTCTGTAGATATAAACGGCTCATTATAAGGTAACGAAAACACAACCGTTCTTATTATCAGGCCAACAGATCCCCCTAAATGCTACACGCTGTTCCTGTAAGTCCGATGTTTTCTTGACATCTAGGCCGAAGAGACATAAAGTCCACAAAAATAGTGACGTTGATGAAGTAATTTGTGATAAACTGGAGAAGAAGGGATTTGTGCGTACAGTAGATCAGTGCTGAGTCAAAGCGACAAAACTTTGGACCTGCTCCTTCGTACACGCCCCTCAGCAAGTGAATGGTTTTATTTGGTCTGCTTTAATTTGAGCACTGTGAAACTGAACCAGACTAAATGGAAACCGAACTAAAAGTATGAATTTCACTCTGATTGGGACCAGCCAAACGGACAATGGCGTGTGAAAGCATCCTTATACTGCCCTACATTGATGTTTATAAGTTATACACACCACAAACTGTGACACAGTTTAATAACTATTTAAAGCAATACGTTTTGCAATGGTAGTGTTTCTTACAGGACTCCTTCTAATGTTCTGGTCACTCAGCACAGTGTAGGATCTTAGTGCACATTTTCACCTTTGTTGATTTCGTCCAAAACTATTTCCTACATGATTACAGGCACTGACAACTTCCCCTAACAATGCAAGTACTTTGATCAATTGAGGAAATATGCTAGTTGCTAACAGGAACACAAATACTTGTGCCTTGACTCTGCTATATCACATACACACGTAGGCAAAATTATTGGTACCCTTCCGTTAAAGAAAGAAAAACCCACAATGGTCACTGAAATAATTTGAAACTGACAAAAGTAATAATAAATAAAAATTTACTGAAAATTAACTAATGAAAATCAGACATTGCTTTTGAATTATGGTTCAACAGAATCATTTTAAAAAACAAACTAATGAAACTGACCTGGACAAAAATGATGGTACCCCTAGAAAAGATGTAAAATAATGTGACCATAGGGACATGTTAAACTAAGGTGTGTCCTGTAATTAGCATCACAGGTATCTTCAAACTTGTAATCAGTCAGTCTGCCTATTTAAAGGGTGAAAAGTAGTCACTGTGCTGTTTGGTATCACGGTGTGTACCACACTGAACATGGACCACAGAAAGCTAAGGAGAGAGTTGTCTCAGGAGATTAGAAAGAACATTATAGACCTTCATGTTAAAGGTAAAGGCTATAAGACCATCTCCAAGCAGCTTGATGTTCCTGTGACTACAGTTGCACATATTATTCAGAAGTTTAAGGTCCATGGGACTGTAGCCAACCTCCCTGGACGTGGCCGCAGGAGGAAAATTGATGACAAATTGAAGAGACGGATAATACGAATGGTAACCAAAGAGCCCAGAATAACTTCCAAAGAGATTAGAGGTGAACGCCAAGGTCAAGGTGCATCAGTGTCAGATCGCACCATCCGTCACTGTTTGAGCCAAAATGGACTTAATGGAAGACGACCCAGGAGGACACCAAATCATAAAAAAGTGAGACTGGAATTTGCCAAAATGCATATTGACAAGCCACAAAGCTTCTGGGAGAATGTCCTTTGGACAGATGAGACAAAACTGGAGCTTTTTGGCAAGTCACATCAGCTCTATGTTCACAGACGCAAAAATGAAGCATACAAAGAAAAGAACACTGTACCTAATGTGAAACATGGAGGAGGCTAGGTTATGTTCTGGGGCTGCTTTGCTGCATCTGGCACAGGGTGTCTTGAATCTTTGCAGGGTACAATGAAATCTCAAGACTATCAAGGCATTCTGGAGCGAAATGTGCTGCCCAGTGTCAGAAAGCTTGGTCTCAGTTGCAGGTCATGGGTCCTCAAACAGGATAATGACCCAAAACACACAGCTAAAAACACCCAAGAATGGCTAAGAACAAAACATTGGACTATTCTGAAGTGGTCTTCTATGAGCCCTGATCTAAATCCTATTGAACATCTGTGGAAGGAGCTGAAACATGCAGTCTGGAGAAGGCACCCTTCAAACCTGAGACAGCTGGAGCAGTTTGCTCACGAGGAGTGGGCCAACATACCTGTCGACAGGTGCAGAAGTCTCATTGAGAGTTACAGAAATCACTTGATTGCAGTGATTGCCTCAAAAGGTTGTGCAACAAAATATGGCCAGGCCAGTTTCATTAGTTTGTTTTTTAAAATGATTCTGTTGAACCATAATTCAAAAGCAATGACTGATTTTCATTAGTTAATTTTCAGTAAATTTGTATTTATTATTACTTTTGTCAGTTTCAAGTTATTTCAGTGACCATTGTGGGTTTTTCTTTCTTTAACGGAAGGGTACCAACAAATTTGCCTACGTGTGTAATTGTGTTTGTCCCAACCGTAGTTAGTTCTCTGTTAAAACTAAAAATGTGTTTATCATCTCTTTAAAAAAACCTGTTGTATAGACATCAAGACCACAAGCCACTGTTACAACACATTTTTAGATGTGGAACCAGGACTGGTGGTAACATGAGTTCACTGATGAAGAACAGACACATAACTCTGGAATTATCTTTTTATATACATACAGTATATAGAAGATTATTTTTGGGGCTTTTTGCCTTTTCTTTATTAGATAATGACAGAGATAGTTATGAAAGGGGGAGCGAGAGAGAGGCCAAGATATGCAGCTAAGGGCCGCGGGTCGGATTCAAACCCGGGCTGCTATGGTAAGGACTCAGACTCGGTACATGGGGCACCCACTCTACCAAAGGAGCTACCCCGAAAGGTGCCCCGAAATGATCTTTATATGGGGTAGTGTGATATTATTCTTATTATATTCTTATTATATAATATATTATATTATTCTCCGTCTGCATCTACTGATTTTCATTCTATACACATACAGTACAGTCCTGGTTCGGCTGTCTGCAGACAGCTCTAGGAATTTCATTGTACCTTATTAATCTCACTTTATTGGATGACCACCCTCTAAACCAGTAGGTAGTACTGTATATATACATAGTATAGTATAGTATACATATAGTATACAGTACTGTGTAGCACTTTTCAAAATCAGAAGTTACAAAGGGCTTCACAGGAGAAAGAAAAGAGAAAGAAGGAGTTAACTACTGGATGTGTGCTAGACGTCAGTGCGTCTCACTTATGTTGCACATTGCACATTAAAATGCAGACAGCCCTATCATTACTCACGTAAATGTATCATGTAGGACATTTTCCCCAGCAGCACTTCCAGTCGTAGAACACCCGCCTCGAGGTCAACAATGGTACAGCCTGAGCTCTGGATCTGACAGAAAAAACAATATGCAAAAATATGTCACCTTCAACCACTGATCCAGGCACCTCTTCACTGGCCAGGTGGTAACTTCCTCCTTTTTATTAAAGTATAGCTTTATTCTTCAAACTGTCATTAAAAGGCCTATACTGTATACTTTTCATTAAGCTTATAGAACCTGATTTGTGATTTAGCCCTCATAGAGAAACATGACAACAGCGATTTCTGGGTTCTTTTGTTGTGCTTGGCCTCTGTCTTGGAGCAGAAACTCCAAACACTGACTTGTGACAACCCTCTCTGAGCAGGCCTGGGGCCTCATTTATATAACTACAGAGGATCCACACTAAATATTTGTGTACGTACAAATGAGGAAATATATGCCAAAAATGTCCTGATTTATAAAATTGTGCGTACGCCTGTCAGTGCGCAATTTCCTTTAATAAATCCCAAATCAAAATTGCGCACGTGGACCAGCCTCATGTCCCGCCCTCTACACGCCCACATTCAACCATATATAATCGATGCAAAGCACCTCATGAATGTTTGTGCATAGAAATGAGCCTGTTGATCAGTGGATCTTCACGGTGAATCACGGCAACTACCGAGAAGAAGTTTTTCTGACACAGAAATCAAGGTGCTTGTGAGCGAGGTGGTCCCTGAACACTTGTTCCCTTTCTTCCATATAGTCCTAGTAGTGCCAGTGTATCCATCATGCAGCATTTTGAGTGTCGCCGCATTGGTCTGAAACTAGCAATGACAGTTACGCTGCGCGCCGCTCTGCGTCGGTGTAAGATAGGGCCCTCTACCTCATCACCTAATGTCATCTTCAACTGCAGTTTCCACTGTATTCCAACAGAGCTTAGGAACTTATTTGATGCCTCATGAATGTGTGTTTGTCGATGAGTGTTGATTACCTTCCTTTTAGCATAAATCACCAGATGAACAGTCACATCAGTTTGGAACCAGTCGTACCTACACAAACAACAGACAGCAGATAATAACGAGGTCATTGAGTATGTATAAACTATTTAAAATTCAACGTGTCTGTTTTATATTCGCTTTTAGATGTACTATGTTCTTTCATACCGAGGACGAGAGTCTTTGTCTGGGGGAGCAGCCAATGACATAGGTGGGGCGAAGCCAGTTGATGGTGGAGGAGAGATGATAGCTGAGAATAAAAACAGAATGAATGCTAAGCACTACTGAGGCATACCAGAATTCTTTAGATAGACAGGCAGCCACTGGTTTTTCACTCCTTTTAATACTATATGAAAATCAAGTTGCAGACACTTGCTTGAGATAAGCAATTCTACACAACAGTTAGTTGAGTTTGTTTGTTTTTTAAATCCCTTTTTATCTTGCATATCTTCGTAGCACATTTTCAAAGCAGCATCAGGGCCCATATTTATCGAGCACCTGCAAGTAGGAAATCCACTTGTTAACAATTCTCAGAGTGATTCATATTGGAAATTACTCAGCAGAGCTTCAGGTTCTGAACCATAAATTAGTTACTCGGGAATGCAAATACATGTTTGGTGAAAAGAGAGAGCTACGTGAAATTTTAAAAAAGGCGACAGCGTAATATCATGTAACCAAATTGATGAAGGCCTGTGCTGTAAGATTAAATTAATAGGAAATTCCACAAGCACCTGGAGTAGCCAGCCAGCGGGAAAAAGCTGCCAGCTAGGGGGGTCTGTGGGCATGCTGTTCCTCTGGCACATTGTAATGCCACTATTCCATCATATACACTGATCTTAATTATTGCATATCTTAATGAGTCAGCATGTAGTGAGTTATTTGAAAAGGACAATTAGGATTCTAGTGTGTTTTAGCCCACACAGACTGTAAATAGCTATTCATATTTAAAAGTATGCATATTCCTGACTGATCAGAACTTTTCTAATTAAGAATCATTAGATCTTATTTTTTATTTTCTATTTATTTATTGACCCCTTCACTGTGCTACAGAAATGTTTAATGTAGCCTACTGCTTTAATAGAAGCATAAATCCACTGTGATTCAACTAAAAACAAACAGGGTTACTTAAGGTGGTTAGGGTTGTTTTTAATCCCATGTCTGTAGTCCATCTGATGAGGATGTCCCCTGTCTGGTAGATCAATGCAGTTCTTAATGTGTTTTATTATCAATCATTTTACTGATATTGTCAAACACTGAAGATGACTCTCTGCTCTCCACTCTCTACTCGGCAGCACACAACCTCTCAGCTGAGCGCTCACACACACAAGTTCATATAGAGCTGTGGGGGCGGGACTGAAACAGACAGATTGTACGTTGCACATTTCGCTGTCATGCACGCATTGTTTTGAAGCGGAGGCTAGTGGTCGTAAAACTTGCTAATCAAAAGTATTTTAATTAGAATGAAAAATGTATATAATAGTAGCCGTCTGTTGAACAGCATGTACAGTACAGGGGGCAAGTGGTGTGTTCACAGACAGACCTCTTAGCGTTTGCTAGTGTCAGCCACGGTCCAGTAAGACTGGAGTAAACAACCGTGTAAGCCTGCTGGAGGGACTGTAGGAATCCTTAACGAGATTCGTCCGTCAACACCTTCACACCTCTTCAAATCTGGACAGTGAAGTCACCCAAACTGATGTAAAGAAGCGACATTCACCAAAAAGTAGGTTGTTTGCATCCCCGGTTACTTGTATTATTTGACTTTATAATGGTACTGTATATAAGTGGGAATATTTTCGGCATTTACAATTTTTCCATTGTCTAATCCCTTGAACTGCAACAGTGAAAAAAACTACAATACGTCATCATCATTTCTACTTTGTGGCTGAAAGTGTTGTATAACAGTGATGTTACAGTCTCTCCTAGGAGCCATCCTCCTCCTGCTGAGAGCTTCATAGATGACTCTCAGTCCTTGACAAGAGTGTTTTTAGACCTAGTTTAACTATCAGCGTGATTCCTGGGAGGTATTCTGAGACACTTGACAAATATGGGCCATGCATTTGTTTTGTTAAAGAGAACCTACAGTGATTGCATTAGTGGGAATGGGACACTGAGCTGCTGCTTCTGCAACTCAGGTCCAGTACAGCCCCCAGTGCTGTCTACTGTGTGCTGCGTCACAGTCTGGTTAACACTGAGGTAAGGCTGCAGATCAACCACACAAGTTAGACACAGAATGTGATCACACTGATGCAGAGATACTGTGTGTGTGTGTGTGTGTGTGTGTGTGTGTGTTTTTACCTTTAACAACTGTAGTAGCCATCCTACCCACCAGGCACTCTTTTAACATAGACTCATAGTTCACCCAGCGATGGACCTATGCACAAACACACGCATGTTACCATAGCAACACATGGAAACCCATCAAGTTACCTATACCAACTTTAAGAGTTTACAGAACTACATTAAACCTGCAGCACTCACAAAGCAGCCAAAACAGCCATGACAAAATATGTTCCAGTCCTCCCAAGGTCCTGGGGCTTGTTTTTACTCCCGCTGAACTCCAAAAACTTTTGAATGTGTATTTTTAACAATGGATGGTTGAGCAGAGCTGCATTAGCAGAGAAGCTGCCAGTATGACATGATACTACAGTCTCTTCACTTGTACACTGGTGGACCACTGTGAATATGGCCATTTATTGCCCATTGTTAAAACTATACCTACAGATACACTCCACACATACTAAATAATATACAGTGTTTTAAAAAAAATATCAACTCTTGGACTGTTTTTACCATCAAGTTGAAAAAGTCATTTTATTGTGACTTTAATACCTAGAAATACAGGACTGCACCTTTACAGTGTACCATTTGTACCTTTAGGATGACCCTCCATACCTGGTCAAACAGGTCAGTGCCATCTATCCCAGCTGCCTTCATCAGCTCCTCTTCCCCACCAGGGTGGTAGTCCATATAGGGGGTCACATTGTAAACCATACCTGAAGACATACAGAGAAAAAAGAGCTTTATGTATATCACCTTCCAGTGCCCTACGCTGACACAAACTGATAACAGCACAGCCACTAATGTCAAATGACGACATTAAAAATATCTAATATTAATGAAATCATTTTTGCCAATCAAATAAATATTTACCACAGCATTTAAACATTTGCTTTTAAAGACTTGTCTTGTGGACAAAACAGTGTCAATGCGAGTAAAGCAGGCCATCACATCGTCATAATACTACCGCGGGTGGATCGGAATCGGCAGTTTGGTACGTTGTTATAAGGCTAGTTAGCTCAGCAACTGCCATCAAACTGGTGGATAACAGAAAACCAGTGTAGTGGATGACAAGGAACCATCTCATTACAACTGTCCAACAGATCAAGAACACCTTTCAGGATCCTGCTGACTATGCACACTGGACAGTTACATTAGGGCTTTTTGCATTGAAAATAAGATTTTGCATTAAAGCAAAACCTGATCTGAAAGTTTTAAAACACTTGTATTAGAAAAAGTTGCATTGGCCACTGAAAAAAAGTCCACTGAAAATAATACACAGTGAAGAATGAATGTAAAACACTTGTTCATTTTTCTTTTTATAATCGTATTATGTAATTTTATTCAGATATATTTTTTTTACAATGTGCTTTTCATTGTAAAAGACAGACATGAAGAAAAAAACAAGAAGATTGTCCCTGAAAAACACATCAGGATGCAAAAGAATATCAGAATAAAATCATAGTAATTTCAATTCAGCAACAGCGGTTTTCAGTTTCAATTCTCTGTCACCGTTTTAGTGTGGAGTGGAGGGGACTGAGGCCAAGGGGGGCTAACCTTCACAAATGTAAAATAGCAACGGCAGAGAGAAACAGACTTCCATGTGGTTTGGGAGTTCCAGGTGAACTCCTGGAAGCTATCGCCATAAGTGTGCGGTCATGCCAGAAGCTTCACAGCAGACGGCGGGTTCAGGAACAGTGACGCTCTCTCCTTAGTATGCAGATGCCAGATTATATGTAAATCACACTGTCCTTACCCCCTCCCCTCAAAATCTAAAATCACTACCCTCACTCCATATATGGACAGGTGAAACAGTGAAAGTGTGACGAAAAGAAAGGAACAGCTCGTCGTCTCATCTGTCAAACCGAAGAGGAAGCAGCGGTGTTAACAGCTTGGGCATATACTGCATGGTTCCAGTAGATCTGGAGGAGCTTTACACAGTCTGAGAAAATAACCCTTGGAGAAATGGATCACAGAATGCTTGCCATGCAAATTGGAGGTGTGAAGTTTAAAATACATGGGCTTTGAACAGGCATTATGATCCTAACAAAAGACGCTAGTGAGTTGCATTATGGGAAGTGTGAGATCCAGTGCTTTTGAAGCTTGACCCATATTAGGGACAAATACTTTTTCTTTATTTTCATCTGTCTCTTGCAAGTCTCCCAACATTATGAAAGTGCAATAATAAATTGCTGGAGTTCAAAGCCATCATACAAAAATGTGTCCACACTTAGACAAGTCTCACAACTTAAGTTTTTACTGAACAAATGAAAGCGTTTGCTTCCAGGTAGGATTTTATTTTGAAAGTGCTGTATCTTTGCTCATCAGGCATTTTGATCCCTTCTACCCTCCTACAGTCACACACAGGGATGTTAATCTAAGTCTGTGAGTGTTCACTTCTATGATCTAGTGGACATTAGTACCACTAGATCGGGTGTCCTTCTGACTCTAACTTCCACTATACTCAAGACAGAGTGGGATTAAGTATCATCAAGCTGACATCAAGTATTCTCCAACTTGCTAAATACTACAGCTACCATGCAGGTTAAGTCGTTCATGTGTATGAACCGGACCCTGTCCCATGTCTCACTGACCTCGTATGCAGGTCCAGCAGTCATCTCTTCTGTTGTGTTTCTGCAGCTCTTCCTTGGTAACTTCAATCAGGCGCCCTCTGAGGCCTGTCAGATCTTTGCCACTCTTGGAAAACCGGATCCAGTCCATCAGACTGTGTCCAGGCTTCAGAGCCACCTAGTGAATGAAGGGCAGAGGAGAACCTGGTGATTGATTCGGTTCTGGAGATGTGTGAAGGCATGTTGAGAACTCATTGAAGACAAATTAACGTCAGAGTATTACTAACATGTTAGTGTTTATAGAAAGGAGAAGTGCTTTTCATCTGCTCTGGTAAGAGAGTTACCTTGTTCCTCCCGGACTGGCCGGACGTAGCGACCCGCTGCTGGGAGCATGGCGCAGGGAACGACTGGCTCGGGATGTTCAACATATTTCGGAGACAGCCCCAGTTCCCAAGAAACCCTGTTGAACCAACGCTAGTTTACCACAACAGCACATGAACCACAGCTCAGTCCAACTGGCTGCTAGATGTTCACTTTACTGGTCACACTTCCTCTCGCTCTCTCTTGTTGTCACACATCTCTTATGAAACTGTGTGAAGCAATGCTGCTGAGCTAACAGGCTAGGCTAGGCTAAGAAGACTGACTACCTTACAAACTTATGACAGCTCATTTTACATCGTAACACTACATGTCGATTCATGTTAATATTTTCCGTGTTTTAAACCAAATAATTAACAAGCAAATCCATGAGTTGCTTTCTACGTAGTGATGAACGACGAGCGGACTGCTGTCCCTAGTGGCGGAGCCACCATGGAAAGACTACACCATGGACCTGATTACACCATGTAACCGACTACACCATGGAAAGACTACACCATGTAACCGACTACACCATGGACCTGATTAAACCATGGAACCGACTACACCATGGACCTGATTAAACCATGTAACCGATTACACCATGGAAAGACTACACCATGGACCTGACTACACCATGTAACCGACTACACCATGGACCTGACTACACCACGAACCCGACTACACCACGAACCCGACTACAACATGGACCTGACTACACCATGGACCCGACTACACCATGGAACATGGAACTGACTATACTGGACTACATTAGTTGTCGCACAATGGACGACGACGTCAACAAAAGTTGTCATCAAGTTGCGACGGTCCTCCGTTGCCCTCTACTGTTTCTGTCATACATTACAGAACAATAAAGTAATAATATATAATAACATAATATTCCTTTCTGAATATGGTCTTTTTTTACTAGGCAGATATGTTGACATGCCAGAGCACGAGTAGCTCAGGTGTAATAACATTAATAACAGCTGCATTACTCTCAGGTGTAATAAATAACATTAATAATTACTCTCAGGTGTAATAACATTAATAATTACTCTCAGGTGTAATAAATAACATTAATAATTACTCTCAGGTGTAATAACATTAATAACAGCTGCATTACTCTCAGGTCTAATAACATTAATAATTACTCTCAGGTGTAATAACATTAATAACAGCTGCATTACTCTCAGGTCTAATAACATTAATAATTACTCTCAGGTGTAATAACATTAATAATTACTCTCAGGTGTAATAAATAGCATTAATAATTACTCTCAGGTGTAATAACATTAATAATTACTCTCAGGTGTAATAACATTTATAACGGCTGCATTACTCTCAGGCTCTAGTCCACTAGTGTGCATGCTGGCCCACTAACATGGTTGAGACAACATGGTGCACAGTCAAAATGATCAGTATTAATTAAAAACATGCAATTCATTTAAATTGACTGACTGGAATGCCAATAACCCACTTGAAATCAAACTATTGAACATAGTGGTGAAAGATGAACCATTTCGTCCTCTGCTCGATCCACTCTCACTGTCATCATCATCATCATCATCATGGCCGTCCTCTTCTGAATCTCTCTGGTTTTCATCTGACATTGTGAAGACATCTCACACAGCTTTCTTGTTGTGGTATTTACCTGAATATCTAATGTAATAGACCAACAGTGTAGCTCAGACTTTCATCCGGGCAACTGAAGGGGTTGCTCTGGAAAGGCTAATCTGCTAAGAGGATTCAAGAACAAGTTCTCTCACTTCAAAATAAAGGTCCCTGTGTACCTAGGAAAGACTTAATGTTGATGAACTGAAAGGATCAATTAGAACTTTTTTCATGGCAGATATGTTGATATGTCATTACAGGAAAAGCACAAGTTGGGATAATTATTATATATTATTATTATCATTGTTATTATTTAGGGCTGTCAACGTTAACGCGATAATAACAAGTTAACACTAATTTGTTTTAATGACACTAATTTCTTTAACGCATTAACACAACTCGTTTTTTTTGGTAACCAGCTCAGTTTTAAAGCTAGAGTGAAGCCTGGTGAAAATCTGATGAATCCATCGGTACCAACCATGTCATACCAGCTTGTCATGAAGGAGGTTAAATAACGCTCCAAACTTACACTAAATTTTGGCGAGGAAAAACTGTCTTGTCCATTTTCAAAGGGGTTCCTGGACCTCTGACCTCCAGATGTGTGAATGTAAATGGGTTCTATGGGTACCCACGAGTCTCCCCTTTACAGACATGCCCACTTTATGATAATCACATGCAGTTTGGGGCAAGTCATAGTCAAGTCAGCACACTGACACACTGACAGCTGTTGTTGCATGTTGGGCTGCAGTTTGCCATGTTATGATATGAGCATATTGTTTATGCTAAATGTAGTACCTGTGAGGGTTTCTGGACAATATCTGTCATTGTTTTGTGTTGTTAATTGATTTACAATAATAAATATATACATACATTTGCATAAAGCAGCATATTTGTCCACTCCCATGTTGATAAGAGTATTAAATACATGACTATTATTATTATTTGTATTATTATTATTATTATTATTATTATTATAGTAGTTCCAGCCTTCTATGAGTTTCTGGGTGGTGTCTTGGAAATGGTGCCACTTGAGGCCTCCATAGCTCTGCTGGGGGGATTATAATGCCCTCATAGGCAACAACCTTGGACCCTGGAAGGGGGTGAATCTGCAACGTCTTCAACCTCCCAACTCCTGTTGAGGAAGTTTTGATAAATTCTTGTGAAGGCTGGAGAAATTGAATTCGATTGTAGGCCACCATGTTAAAAACCATGATGCAGCAGCTTGGAGTTAAGACCAGAAGGTTGGCATACCTGTCATGGCTTGGCAACGAACACCCGTAGCAACCAGAGATCCCACTGGTGGATGCTACAGGTGGAGAAACCGTCAAGCTGAAGAGAGTTAGGGTCTTTTGGTGTATGCAAGCAGGGAACTCCTAAATTAGCAGACAGGTATTATTAGGTCAGAGGGTCTGCAGGCAGTGTGTCATAGACAAAGACCTGCAGTTGGCCTCAAAGAGGTTCTGGTAAGCTATGAGAGTTCATCCATCCTTGGCAGAATCCCCTTTTATGGACAGCAGAGCAACTTCACATGTTATCATCTCAACACACTGTATTATGTTAATTTGTTCTTATTTATAGCAGTAATTGTTGGTAAATAATATTGCACCTAAAAATCATTTTAATTATTTTGTCGGAAACTCCGAAAAACAGCGTTGTGCTCATATTGGCCAGCATGACTTTATGAGTTTATTTAAATGGTTTGACATTATTATTACCTTTGCCAAGGCCGAAGGCCTAGGGAGGAGGTTATGGTTTCACTGGCGTTGGTTTGTTTGTTGGTTTGTCCGTTTGGAGGATTACTCCAAAACTCCGTGATGGATTTGAATTAAATTTTTTGGAGGGGTGTGGTGTGGCACAATGAACAATCCATTCGATTTTGGTGGCGATCCTGATCATGATCCGGCTTCGGGAATTTAATTTTATTAACTACGCACAGCCTGTAACACCACAGGCTTTAGGACATGCGCAGTGTAACTGATGACGCGTTCATGACGCGTCACCCTGCCTCTTTCCTTCTGCCTGCAGAGAGAGGGACAGAGAAAGAGCAGGGGGTGGAGGGAGGGGGGGACACCTGTGGATTCGGCGTTTTTTCTCATTAAATTCGACCAAAGCTCACTTGGTGAATGTTTGAAAGAGTAACAACGACGGTTTAGGTGAGTTTTACTTTGTTTTTGTCCAGTCTGAATGAAGTGTTTTATGATGCCTCGCTACGTACAGCTGATCTCAACATAAACAAAAAAATACACGTGGATGATGGCGCAAGCTACACAGAGAGGGGGGGGGGAGGTCTGCGCTCTCCGAGCGCCATTCTAGTTATACATAGAGACCGTTTTTTATAGGAGTTTATCAATTCTACCGGAACTGTTTCATAGTTCATTTCACCATGTTTCATGTCTCTGAAAATTACTGCTATATTGTTTTATCTTTGAAAAATACAAATAATATTCTATTCTATTTTTTTATTTGTTAGTTGCTTTCTGGAGCTCTGGCACAAAATAATTTCACTACATGTTGTACTGTGTATGACTGTATGCAACAAATAGATGTGATTTGATTTGATGTGGCTCCTGTGGCAGCTCCTAACTTTCTCTGTTTTTGTTTCATTCTTAATTATTATTATTTATAGGTCATTGTATCTGTTTTAGTGTTATAATTTAATATAATTTGTGTTGTAATATTCTGCTTGTTTCCTACGATCACCCAGAGCCCCACAGGATCAGTGAGGTCCCCATGAAGCATAACTACAGCATGCAGTGCGACATGTTCTTCTATGCAGCTTCCTGCAGATGGCAGCAAAGATCAACAACACTGAATCAATAGCTGACAACATTTTTCTTGGTTTAGTTGCTTTTGATGATGTTTTGCTGTCTTCCATAACATGGCAACATGAGATGAGCCACTCAGACTTGTGTTCTGTTACTGTTACATTGCACAAAGAGGGCTGTATTTTAAAGTCAGTTTAAAATAAATGCTCTGCCAGCAATGTGAGTAGTGCATCTAAAAGTGTCATGTTTGTTGGTTCCTCTAGTGCTGTATTCTATACCACTATCTTCCTCTTGCCATTTCTTATAGTCTTCCTCTTTTTCTCCCCTCTTTTTCTCTCTTTGGGTGGATCCAGCACAGGGGCAGATAATTATTATTTCAAAACCATTTGCCAGATCATTACCAGCTAATCCCGTGTTTGGTCTGATGAGTCACGCGCCTCATTTGCCACGGTACAGGGCAGCTTGGGGCCCTTTCACAAACACTGGCCAAGGACCACCGGCCTGCCCTGTGGGGTCACCAGACCGCTGGGGCTGGGGGGTGGTGGGGTGTTCCTCTGGGACAAGCAGGGATCACAAGACCTAGCAGAGTGGAAATTAAAGTGTTAAGTGTGAATCTATTGAAGATTTGTAATCATTTAGACTTGTGTTGCCTGAAAAGACTGTATCCACTAATTGTCATCATTATCTTGTCTAAGCGTTGTACTTAAGCAGTCCTGTGATAGTGATAAAAGCCCTTTCATTCTTTTTTCCCCTTGTAAGTCCTCTCCTCATATGAACTACATCAGTTTACACTATTTACCAGATGAACATATAGAAAATTGGAGTAATAAAAAGGGGACAGATGTAGAATAAGAATGTAGAATAAGTATATACTGCAGTTTGTGCTACATATTGAATCCCAGACTCATGTTCTGCCTTTGATCATTTTTATAATCTTCTAAATCAAATCTTATCTGGAGAATATTCCCAAATCATTTCTTGATACGACTGCAGTTATTTGCCTTATTCTGTTTTGTTTGAAGAAATTGTAATGTAGGGTTATGGTACATGAACACATAAAGAATGATGTTTGTCAAGTGTGCCAAAGCAGAACAAACATGTGTCAATCATGGTATTTTTTATAATCCATCAAAGGTAAACAAATTGCTGTAGCTAATTACACTTTTAGAAGGAAATGGTCTAAAAAGAGATCTTTAAAGCTGCACTTGTGGTCCAAACAACTGCTGTGGGTTGAATAGGCATACAACAATCTCCCAGCTCTTCTACTAGCCTACTTCCCCTCCATGGCTCCCAATCGCCTCTATTCCCACAGCAAGAAAGAGAATCCAACGTCCCATCAGGTTTGTGCTTGTTGCTGCTGTCGTACCTGGATGAGGAGGAGCACCAAATGGCGTTGCACTCCTGTTCCTCGCTACTTCCTGGGACCTTAGACTGTATATACAGTAAGAAGTGGACGTAGCCATTCCCATCGGTTTGTGGACTACAGTTTTGAAGCCTCGAGTTTGGCGTTTTGGCTGTTGCCATCTTGATTTCTTGTTGGTATTCTGTCACGTCAACCTGATTCTAGTTCCATGTTTCCTATCTGCTCTCTTCCATTGCAATATACTAATTCTCCTGTCATTACGGATCCTGCCACTCCATCCTGTCCTATCCTGTAGTAAACCCTTTGTTAGCGCCATTCCCCATCACCTGAACTCCCATTAGCCTTGCAGTATATACACAGGCCCATTCCTCGTCACCTGAACTCCCATTAGCCTCGCAGTATATACACAGGCCCATTCCCCGTCACCTGAACTCCCATTAGCCTCGCAGTATATACACAGGCCCATTCCTCATCACCTGAACTCCCATTAGCCTCGCAGTATATACACAGGCCCATTCCTCATCACCTGAACTCCCATTAGCCTCGCAGTATATACACAGGCCCATTCCTCATCACCTGAACTCCCATTAGCCTCGCAGTATATACACAGGCCCATTCCTCATCACCTGAACTCCCATTAGCCTTGCAGTATATATACAGGCCCATTCACATTCACTCTCAGCCTGCTTTTGGGTCCAAACCTGGTAAAACGGAGCCATTACAGCACTAATAAATATTTCTATATCAAGAATGGATTAAATGGCTATTTATTGTGCAAAAAGGTGTCACTTGTAGAACAAACCCACAGAAAATGATCATACAATTTTACAGTTCCCCTTGTCACACAGCTCAGCTGCTCAGCAGACAGATACAGTTAGCTTCTACCTGGTGAACATAGAGCAGCTGATTCTATTTGTATGAAGCTTGTGACCTCAAATTGTACAGTTTGTTTTGAGAACTAAAACCTACATTAAGTTTGAGGCAGCAGAAACAAGCTCTCTCTCTGTTAGCTCTGTTTTTGGTCTCCACCAGCTCCTGATAGCTCTTTAGCTGCTAAATGCTCCACCATGTTCACCAGCTGCTCTCTAACTGGGTCTGTCTGCTGGTTGCTGCTAAACTGTGGGAATTTAGAGTTTTTTTATTAAGCGGCTGCCTGCTGCCTGGAACCAAAGTTGATGTGAGCGGTGAGAGGGAACCAAATTATAAAGTTCACATGACCACATGTGATGTGAACCATTGTTTCTTCAGAAATATTGATTATGGCAATGTTAGTGATGCCTAAGAATCAATGTGGTTTCATTCAGATATGAAAACGTTCATGTCTCTATCTTCTCATCTGCTAGCCCCCAAATAAAGGGAGAAGACTAACTTCTCCTAAGTCTGTGACCACATGATTCCCTATAGGCAAAGTGAAGCAGGTAAACTCATCTAAACTCATCTATATCAGGTATATACAGGTATACAGTATACACATGGATTAAAGTTGCATCACTATATGCAATAAGTTGAGTGTTTCTCCTGATTTTCATTTCCAATCAAAATGGTGTTGAACTTATTTTTTCCAATAGAAGTATCCTCTGAACAATGGTTTCCTCTGAGGTCCTGCTGGCCTCTCCATCTGGACCAGGATGTTACATTGTGAGACAGGCAGCATGAGAAACACTTGGGTCTTACCAAAAGCAACCCATTAGACCTTAATGTCCATCTGTTTCCTCCTCTATGTGTTCAAGCCGTATTGCCGGTGTCTTCTCAGGAACATTCACACCCAACGGACTGTTTGCTGTTGTTGTTGACAGTGGCACACTGCTCCTCAATGCACACACACTGCCATATGGTTGTATGTGTGGCGTATACCAGCCTGCGCTTCCTTCATTGGGTCAGTTGACAGGACAGCTCGTGATACCACAGCGCACGGAGTTTCCATGGCAACGCATAAGGATGAGGCGGATGGATCAACAAATGGCTGTGGCAACCATTTTACTCAACGTGCTGCACACTTGCCGTCGTCACTCCGACACTGTCAATAATATTTGCCAAACACATCAGCTGTTAGGGTTTGTGTGCACGAGTGTTTCAATTCATCTGTCACATCAAAGTACTAATTACTGCACAAGCCAAGATATGTTCATCTATATCTGGCACACTGGACTCAAACTACAATTACAACTACGGAAGCTACGGTCTGGACTGATGTACGAGCCTGAATGAACTGGAATGGAGATAAATGGTCTACAACCTAAGTGATGGGTTAAAACATGCCCCAAATATATATATTATATAATATATTATATAATAATATGTAAACATGAAGGTTTGCATTTGAAATATTTGATATAAAGTCATTTCAGCTCTAAAAGACAACTTTATAAAGGCATCAGTATTATTATTATTATTATTATTATTATTATTATTATTATTATTATTAAGCAAATTTGAAAGAATTAGAACTTAACTTGAGCTGTCTTTTGGGACTTTAAATGAAAATAGATAGAACTATTTGATGATGATGAGGTCTGATGCAGCTTGGTGTGTCTACTGGGAACATTTGGCGTTTGTGGGCTTCACTTCCACTTTATATATAATCTTTTAACGTGTGCACTATAGATTTTTTTTAAGCTGCATTAAGTGATTTTTTTTGTCCACTTGAGGGCAGCGGAACCTGACATTATCCACTTATATAGTTAATATGGCTAACATGTTAGCAAATATTTCCCTACACATTCAGCAGACTCAGAGCATCATTAGTATTTATTTGGAGTTATGTTTGTGTCCACCTGATATATGCAAGTTCAATATCCCACCCTGTCTCCTCCTGAATTACGTTCCCATACAACTGAACTGCATTCTCAGTTCCATTTCGAGGGAAATGATTTTCTCCAGGATTACAGTCGCAGTTTTAAACATGTGGTTAACCTTGTGGATTGAAACAAAACAAAACTACTTGGTTAGGTTTAGTGAAACGATTAGGCTTAAAATAAATACGTAAATTAAAATAAGTCAATGTTGACTTTTAGTTTCACACTGGGGGGGGGGCTTTAAATATCTGATCAGAGGACTTTACTCAACAGTATATAAAACGTCTAATAAATCCTCCTTCGTCCTGCCTTCAGGAGCAGCAGCTAAAGAAATGGTAGTAAAACTAGAACTATACATGTTTGTGAGAGGTGAGATCTCTGAACAAGCACTGGTTCCCAGCTTCCTCCTGGCTGCTTGCTGACCCTTCACCTCTGACCCCGGCTCAGGGACTCACTCATCATTCAACCAATCGATTCTACCCCGAATGTTTGAAGTGATGCTGCTCTATTGGCTGTGTCTAACTCAGATCCATGTTCATAGCAGGTCAGCAACCAATGAATCACTCAGACAACTCAGAGACCTTTTCTTTTTCATTCAGTATGAACTCACCAAATTCATCATCAGCTGAATGTTTTATAGCCTGGAATCACCTTAATAGTGACCATTAATGATTCCAGGTCGATGTTACTAAATGCTGCTTTGTCCATTTGTGAATCGGTAAAATACAGATCATTTCCGTCGTGGCAGCCGTTTAGCTTGTGGTTTATAAATGACATGATGGGATGTTGTGTATCTCTGGCTCAAACTGCATCTAAAGGCCAAGAATGTGTCTGCTGGTGTCCCCTGAGACTCAGAGATGTCAATACAACCCCCCGTTCACCATGGTGGGTCCGTAGGAAGAGCCCCGTCAGTGTGAGGGTTATATGAGCGACCCTGTAGAGAAACTCTCAGCAGGACAAAACCAACCCATTAATAATAATAATAATAATAATAGCTTGGATTTATATAGCGCCTTTCATGAAACCCAAGGACGCTTAACAAAGACATAAATAAACACAACAAATGTAACAGAAGCTAGGGGCCATAGGCCTTGGTGAAGAGGTGAGTTTTGAGGAGTCTTTTGAAGGTATCCAGAGATGGTGCGTTGCGGAGCTTTATGGGGAGAGAGTTCCAAAGTGTGGGGGCTGTCACACTGAAGGCTCTGTCCCCAAAAGTTCGCATTCTTGTGTGAGGGATGGAGAGCTGACCCGTGCCTGAGGATCTAAGGTTCCGGGGCTGTGTGTATGGGTGGAGGAGGTCAGATAAATACTGAGGAGCCAGGGCATTGAGGGATTTGTAGGTGAGGAGGAGGATTTTGTAGGTGATGCGGGACTTGACCGGGAGCCCGTGGAGGTGGATGAGGGTGGGGGTGATGTGCTGCCAGGGCTTGGTGCGGGTGAGAACCCTGGCAGCCGAGTTTTGCACATACTGGAGCCTGTCCAGGGCTTTGCTGGGAACCCCGGACAGAACTCCATTGCAATAGTCCAAACGGGAGGTGACGAAAGCGTGGATGAGGGTTTCTGCCACAGAGTCAGAGAGTGATTGCCGGAGACGTGAGATATTTTTGAGGTGGAAGAAGGCGGATTTGGTGATGAACCTGATATGAGACTGGAATGATAGTGTTGGGTCCAGGATGACACCCAGGTTGCGGACATTAGACCTGTGGGACTGCAGAGCCCGCCTGTCAGAGCAGGCTTCTGTTTCAGGGTGAGAAGCTTAGTGCAGGCTGACACTGTAAAAATACCCAGAGGTGATCTCTTCCACTTCCAACAGAGCCTAATAATTATAATAGGCAACAAAACCACTTAGTTAGGTTTAGGAAAAAACTCATGATTGGGCTTAAAATAAGTACGTTCACTCTGTAATATAAGTAAATGACGTAATATAAGTACGGAAAACACGTCACTAAAAAATATATCACACACAAATATCACTTGCAAAACAAAACTCTCAAACACTGGTCTCCTGGTAGAAAGTCCTGTGTTTGTTGGACCCATCTACCTCCCCTTCTGCCCACCATCAGCGGTCTCTCTTCCTTTCTATTCTACATCACTAGCTATGAACGTAGCCTATTCACCATGTGTTTACATTGCAGTCAGTACTGACTACATGACGTTAGAATAGGGTGACCAGGTGTCCCACTTTACAAGGGACTGCACAGCATTTTCATCCCTTGTCCCACATCCCACATATTGAGACGATGTCCCACATTTTCATCGGCTCTAGTTTTCAAAAGTCAAACCATTGCAGGACAGACGCTTTTTAAAAATCGGTCTTTTGTCCTGTTGGCTGTGAAGAAAGCAGGAAGGCTGTCATCTTCACGGCGCTGTGTTTGCTGTCAAACTGAGCACACGTGGGTCAAGTTCAGGTTATTGTTCCACCGTCTTTGCTACGCTAAAGCCCAACGGAGAAGATGGTGAGTCACAGCAAAGTCCCGAGCTCTGCAGATTTAGGAGAAACATGATGGAAACTAGCACAAAGGAAAGGAAGAGCAGCTACAACAACTGTTGGAAGTATTTAGAAGCCGCTGGAAGGAGATTCTCAGAGTGTTTTGTGAAATTTGCCAGTTATTGTTCAGTTTCACACTGAGGGGGAATACGACAGGAAGCGACACAGTTCATGTGAGTCTCACAAGAAACGTGTGGCTCGAAAAGAGAGAAGAGATGTGCCGATCTCTGGATGCATTCAGGCACTAAAACATAGAGATGTTACGAGATAAGGGGCAGAATAGACATGTTTATTATTTAAATTAGATAGATATTATATCTAAACTGTAGACTACCTCTCAGCCTCGGTAACGTGTCCCACATTGTCCCACATTGTCCCACATTGTCCCACATTGTCCCACACAAACATACTCTTTGTCCCACATTTGGTTTGTTGGGATCTGGTCACCCTTCTGCCTTGCACATTATCGGGAGAGATAACAGTTTCAACACTACCACTGAACCATACATTTATGCAAAGATGACTTCAAATATTGAGATCCAAATATCCAGATTCATTCAATTCAATTCAATTCAATTCAATTCAATTCAATTTATTTTTAAATAGCGTCAAATCATAACAGAAGTTATCCTGAGACCCTTTTTATATAGAGCAGGTCTAGACCGTACTCTATAGTTTAGAGACCCAACAAGAGATCCCAACAAGAGCATTGCACTGGAGTGCGCTGTGGCCAGGGATACTCCCCGTTTAGCTGGTAGAAACCTAGAGCAGAACCGGGCTCTGGGTGGGCGGCCATCTGCCGCGACCGGTTGGGTTGAGAGAGAGAGAGAGAGAGAGAGAGAGAGAGAGAGAGAGAGCACAGCAACCACAATAATAGCACAGCAGCTGTAATAACTAATACAAGTAGGACTGATAACAAAAATCAATAGCAGTGGATTTAAAAGAGTGATAATACAACTATCGGAATTAATATCATTGGGTCGTCCTCAGATGGGCTTTCCAGCGGAGCTTCCAGCTTTCTCAGTCCTCCATACATCTGGCTAGCTCGCCAGGACTGTCCAGGATCTCTCCTCAGTACGTCCATGTATGTTGGTGTGGGACGTCCCTGTGATTGATGCCCATGCGTTGGTTCCCGCAGCATCAGCATGCTTACTGGGAGTTCTTGATGTCTTTGGCAGTGACCAAGAAGTCTCATTCTCCAGGCTACCACTTTGTCACTTAGCCTTGGTAGTCCCTCGTACAGACGGAATTAATTGATGATGGTAGCAGTTGGTGTCAAGCAGGCAGCAGACGCAGCAGCAGGTGTAACCCCGCTCCAGGTGCAATGCCAATCCAGGTGTAACCCCACTCCAGGTGTAACACCGCTCCAGGTGTAACCCCGCTCCAGGTGTAATGCCAATCCAGGTGTAACCCCGCTCCAGGTGTAATGCCAATCCAGGTGTAACCCCGCTCCAGGTATAACCCCGCTCCAAGTGTAATGCCAAACCAGGTGTAACCCCGCTCCAGGTGTTACCCCGCTCCAGGTATAACCCCGCTCCAAGTGTAATGCCAATCCAGGTGTAACCCCGCTCCAGGTATACCCCGCTCCAAGTGTAATGCCAAACCAGGTGTAACCCCGCTCCAGGTATAACCCCGATCCAGGTATACCCCGCTCCAAGTGTAATGCCAATCCAGGTGTAACCCGGATCCAGGTATACCCCGCTCCAAGTGTAATGCCAAACCAGGTGTAACCCCGCTCCAGGTGTTACCCCGCTCCAGGTATAACCCCGCTCCAAGTGTAATGCCAATTCAGGTGTAACCCCGCTCCAGGTATACCCCGCTCCAAGTGTAATGCCAAACCAGGTGTAACCCCGCTCCAGGTATAACCCCGATCCAGGTATACCCTGCTCCAAGTGTAATGCCAATCCAGGTGTAACCCGGATCCAGGTATACCCCGCTCCAAGTGTAATGCCAAACCAGGTGTAACCCCGCTCCAGGTGTTACCCCGCTCCAGGTATAACCCTGCTCCAAGTGTAATGCCAATCCAGGTGTAACCCGGATCCAGGTATACCCCGCTCCAAGTGTAATGCCAATCCAGGTGTAACCCCGCTCCAGGTGTAACCCCGATCCAGGTGTAACCCTGCTCCAGGTGTAATGCCAATCCAGGTGTAACCCCGCTCCAGGTGTAACCTCGCTCCAGGTGTAACCCCGCTCCATGGTTACCTGTGAGACAAGAAAGCACAAGGACTCCGGGGAAGAAATGAAGTTAGTAAAAATGAATGGGACATGAATATATCCAGAAGGAGAGAGGAGCTCAGTGTGTCATAGGAAGTCCCCCGGCAGTCTAGGCCTATAGCAGCAGAACTAGGGGCTGGTATTTAATATGCGTTGCATATTAGGAAAAAAATTGTTTTTGTTATAGAATGTGCAAAACTCTCTGGTTTACATGCACAGCTGTCAGTGTTGACTGAAATGATCCAGTATTTAGTAACACACACACACACACACACACACACGCACACACATGCAAAAACACACACACATGTGCACACATACACGCTAAGCTCTCATTTGGGCCCTCGCTGCATTATAAAATAAAAGCACAACATAATAAAAGCACAACATCAGCATAATCACTTCCTGTATTAGATTGTTTTGTCCAACTTTACACCGTCACTGTGTGTTCTTTCCACCTTGAGTGAGGGAGATGCTTTCCATCTCTTTCACAGTCACTTGTTGACCTAGTAAACTCACCTGAACCTGCCTGCAGAATGTGTGTGGGCAGCAGTGGTATCCCCCACATTTATAGGCTTATTGAATGAACTAATGTATGAGTTATCTTTACACTTAAAAACACACATCCCCGCTGTTAAAATAACCTTGTTTATTTTCATTGAATAAGAGTGCATTTATGTTTCTAGTAAAACAATACACCATCATTGTGATATGTCTTCATACACCTTACAGTGAAGGTGTCAATAAATAAATATATAAACATAATAAATAAGGTCTAATGATCTTTAATTACAACAGTTCTGATCGGTCAGGAATAGGCGTGGTTTTAAATATTAATAACTATTTACAGACTGTGTGGGCTAATACACACGAGAAGCCTGATTCTCCTTTCCAATCATTCTCTACATGTTTACAATCAGGCAGGTAAACTCATTAAAATATGCAGTATGACTGATCGGTTATGACTATAACTTTAAGGCTGATGCAAGTCGTTTTAATAAGAAAAAATACTGTTGCAAAACACACTTTTCTTTGTATTTATTTTTGTACTTTATACAAATTCACTGAATCAGCAGAACTTCAGTCTGAGTTGAATATTTACAGCAAATGATGAGAGAAATGATCAGAAATGAATTCATATTATTTATTTATATTATTATTTATCTTATTTAATTAGATGTTCATTATTATGCACTGATTGTGGGAGAACTGGATCACCCAGATCGAACCCGTGCGTTCCACAACAGCAGACAACACTGACTACCGAGGTGGCACTGAGAGCTCAAGCCCTCGCATTCATTCTGAAGGAAAAAGTAAATTTTTCCTTCAAGATGAATGACACATTCAAGACATTTGATAGCCGAATGCCGGTTGATCCACTTTCAAGGACACCAGCACCAACGTCGCATTGCCCCACTTCTTAATCAGGTCCCGGCAAATGGCTTTTTCGAGGTTTTCCAATGTTTTCGGGCTGGAATCGAAATCAAGACTTTCAACTTCGGCACACGTTCGTTTAAGAAGGCGCTGGATGATGTCCTGGACGTTTGAAATGGTCCAGGTAACCTTCGCCTTCTTGAAGATCCGCGTAACCAGCTTCTCCAAGTACACCTTGACGCAGACTTTGTTTTTTTGTTCCGCGCTCGCCGTGCAGAGTCATCACGACTTTTCGTCACGGATACGGGGGCAGGCGGTGCAGCAATTGCCAAAGGTTTCTTGGCCCTGGGCTTAGTGCCCAGTATGGCGTGTCTCATATTGTCGGCAAGGTCGCTGGCCTGAAAGATCTGCCACCATCTGGCCAGAGACAGGAAATCGAGCACCTTCCGCTGCAAGTCGGCGAGCATGTTGGCACGTATCACCGGCTCAGGGATGATCTCTGGCCTGTGTAGGATGTGCGTGTAGAGGAGATCACTTAAGACCTTTGTGAATTCCAAGATTCGACCGGGGGGAATGTTTATGAGTGGAGCGCCAAGTGCTTGCTTCCGATGCTTTTCTTGGAGCGTTTGCTCTTCTGCTCCGACGTAGTCGGGCTTACAGCATCTTCGGCGATGCTCCGAGTGATGTCTTCCGCGACGTCTTCAATTTCCCAAGAGCTTTGAGACCGCAGCAGCGTGTACTCGGAGTCCGGCACGTCATTCAAGACAGGTTCGGTGATGTCGTTTAACTGCGTCTGCGCGGTCGAGGCAAGAACACCGATTTCATCTTGCCGATGAACGCCTGGCACACTTTGCAGGCGTGCAGCATCATGTTGTTGAGTCTGCTGGGAGGAGTGAGGCGCCCTCGGGGCTGGAGAGGGCACTTCGGACGATCTCCGAAACTTCTTCAGAGATCAATCTCGTCAAGCTTTTGGAGCTCGGCAAAACCCCTGAGAGGTGGTGTTACCCAGATTGATCTTGACGTCGTCCTCAGATGCCACGGTCGTGCTCCTGAGAGATTTCAGTAAAGCTTTTGTTAAGGCCGCTGTGATGTCCAACAGCAGCTCTCCCATCATGGTCGTAGTGGCGTCGTTGGGGCTGCTGGATTATATTATTATGGACTGTGATCCTGGAGAAAATACTGTATGTCTCCCTTGAAATGTAATCAAGAATGCGGTTCAGTTTTATGAGAAGGTAACATTGTAGGAGACAGGGTTTACCTGACAGCAACAACGATAAGCAGGAGACAATACTGTCCTCCATAATGAGTCTGACCTTTGACAGCTTCTTAAATGTTCTGCACTTGTGGTAATTAATGGAAGTAGCATGCTCGTACTAATTGCTCCGTGACTTGTCACTGACAGTCCTAATAAAGTAGAACAGGTTTTATTAATTACTGCTTACTGGGTGCTAATGATATCACATGCAGCTCTGGGAGGTCAGGTCAGAAGGACAGGTACAGGTCGACTTTCACTCTGCTTGGTTGAAGTACGGCCAAAGTTTTATGGAAAAAAAAGATTTCATGATGTTGTGAGCTTTTTCTTTACAATTTTCCCAGAACTGATCAACTTACTTGTTTAACTTCATCACATGCTGATATATCCAACACGTTCTGTGTTAATGTTTGCATGTTTATTATAGTATGCTGTAATTATCATACAGTAGCAATATCCTTAGCCTAGGAGTTGTAGTTTACTTATACTTGTGCTGAAATACTGAATAATCCCAAACTATTTGTCCAGATGTAGCAGACTTCTTTGTTTCTTGTTAGAGTCGCCTCGTACCAGAGTTTAGGCTCTGATTACAGCGAGACTCCTGTTTACCAACAAGCGATGGTGAAATTTCTCACTTCTCCAAAGGTAAATATGTACTCTCCCACACTTCACTATCACACTGTGAGATAAAGAGACTGATAATGACTGAGAGAGAGAGAGAGAGAGAGAGAGGGGCCAGATTAGGGGTGTAAACAGTGGTTGAATAAGCTGACAGTGTAAGCACAGCTGATAGTGTTTAAGTCACAGTCTCCCTTCGTAGATCCTGTGTTGTTCTCTGCTGCCTCTGGCTGTGTTTTACAGCATAATTACAGCTTATTTCACTTGAAAACACCCACGTGCTATACATTCCCATCTGCTTGCCTCCCTTATCCAAGAGCTAGAAGACATGTGGTTGGTTTTCATGTAATTTTATTTCCATGATGGCATATCTCAGCAGTACATGTTCATATTCCGTAGTATGTTAGTTGATATGACTACTCACACAAGCACAGTGGTGATTCAACTTATAGCTGTTTCAAGAACACTAGCGTATGTGCAGCTCTAAACATCCAGATGCCGTTTCAGGGAAAAACTCCTCCAACCCGCACGTTCAATTTAAACATCTGGTTTGTCTGGAATAAATAGAAGTGGGTGGTTAGCATGACAAGTGATCTATGGGAAGTGTAGGGCACAAACATCACAGCAAAGGCTGCTATAGGTCAACGTTTGGTCTCCATTGATTGCCTCAGTTGGAGCCAAACATTTTACAAAAATATATAGCAAAGCATGCATAAATATAAATATATAAACTATATCTCACCAGTGCCGTCATTAGGTCAAACTTTCACCTTGTTCATTACTTCGGTTTCTAACCAAATACCATCAGCCTCAGCTGTACTTTGTGTTTATAGTGTGTGTGTGTGTGTGTGTGTGTGTGTGTGTGTGTGTGTGTCTGTGGTGTGTGTGTGCTTGTTGTAAAAAGGGTCCAACAAGTTCTTAGAGCATCCATAACTACCCATATGACTGTTCCAAAAATCCCTCATTTGAGTGTTTTCTGATCTGCCACCTCAATGGAGAAGGTTTAGTTCAAACTGAGCCAACTATAACTACTTTTAGGTTAAGGTTAGAAAAAGAGAGTGGTCATGGTTAAATGAAACAAACATGTTGACATGAACCGCTGTCTCTGGTGTCGAAATTACACACATTGTAAGCCCAATTGTCCACCTTGACCTTTAGTGGTACACAACAAGTCATAAGTTATCATTGCCTTCCCAAAAGACTTATGTGATTCATATGACCATTTCCTGATATGCCAACACAATGCCCAAGGTTCGGATGGGTAGGGCACCAAAAACTTCTGGTGCCATGCCATTGTTCCAACGACCCATTACTCCTGAATTCCCAGTAGTCCGAAAAATGTCCCATTGGACCGAAAGCCCATTTGTCCGACAACCCGTTAACACCACTGTTCTGAAGGCCCATTGCATTGAAAATACAAACTCTCTGTGCAACAAACAGAAGCACATGGCTAATTCTTATGCAGCATGACGACATCGGACCCTCCCGGTTGCGTTATTTTTTTCCTAGCATGGCAAGGTTTTGTCCTAAGTCACACAGGCTATGCCCTTTACTGGACTCTGTGGGTAATACTCTCCTCCAATCATGCACACGCATTCCCCCACTAAATTTGCATAGGCGTAGCCAGCCAATCAGGACGTGCCTACCCGATTACATGACAGGCAGCGTCCTTCACTGTGACCTTTATTACCACTTTCACACTAATGACCAGGGTTGGACCAGGGTTTTACCCACCCTGGTCCAACCCTCCTTTTGTCAATTCAAACCAAGCCAGTCAACCCGGGACAGGACAGTTATGACCCGGGTCAAAACCCGGGTCTATCTACAGTACCCATTTATCATATATCAGACTACATTGTGTTATCTAATATGATAATATAGGCTACATTTACAGACGGATTAGACACTTCTGGAGATTTAAATGTAGATTTCACTCACTCCACCATCCCAGCAAAGATTTACTACATATAGTCGACCTACTAAAGTGTTTCAGCTGGACATGTGGCAGCTGTTGGATAATGGAAGAGTTTGTCCAAACATAATAAAATGAGTTTATATTTCATTTAGTTTGCTAATTACTTGATAATATAATGATCTGGGACTGGGTTTATTACTTTATAACAGAGCGAACAGGCGACAGATGGATCTTTTTGCAGGTTTATTTTGAAAGATAAAAAGTTTAAAAAGGTAACGTTACAAATAGAAGATGTGTAAACACGCTTTAAAAAACAAATGCGCATACAGCTGGCGGTACCGTCAGGTATTATTAACACGGTGTGTTTCTGTGTAACGTAACGGCGGATGCCTCTCTCATTCAGCAAGCTCGTTATGTTTGTTTAACGTTACACTACGTTGTCTCTCACCGTCCCGTCATCTACCGCTTTTTTCTTCCTCACTGCGGACGGCCAGCAGCTCCCGCACCTCGATGTCCCGCCACATATCTGTGTTGTTCTCGTCCGTCGTTCACCTCCGGTGTGTCTGAAAACATTCCTGCTGCCGTCGCTCCGTTTCTTTTCAACCCTGGTTGAGTCCTCGGTGTGAAAGTAGTATATGTCACGCTGTTCATGGACGTGTCCCTGACGAGGTGGGGGGACTTGCCTGGGTAGAGCGGTTGGTGGAGTGTGGCCTCGGAGGACCGACACATCAACCTCCTCAAGCTCCAGGTAGTGTCCTTGGTCCTCCAGCACTTCAGGCCCCTGATACGGGGGAAGCATCTACTGGTGAGGACCACAACTGCACCACGGTGGCCCATCCCCTAGTTCTTGGGGGCTCTGTCTTAGGAGGCGGGGGCGGTAGGCGCGCTGCCCACTCTGGGTCATCCTCTCCAGGCTTGGCTCCTGAGAAGAACAGGCTGAGGAGGACTGGACTGTCTGTACAGGTTGTACAGACCATCTAGGCGGCAAGAGCGGGATCCACCACTGCTTGTTGCAGGGCAAAGTGGTTAGGGTTCCAAAGTTGGTGCATGGAAAGGAGGCTAGATCCCCTGTCCTGTGAAGTTAGGTCCGTTCTCTCCTTTTTACAGTATCTGATGGATAGAGGGCTGTCTCATGCCACTATTAAAGTGTATGCAGCAGTCATTTCTTCCTTCCACGAGGGGTATGGCAACAGACTGGTCTTTGGCCACCCTCTAATGAAGTGGTTTCTGCAGGTGGTAAGGAGTCAACGACATGTGGACATGTTGGGCTCCTTTTCAGGGTCTGTACTCGCTGGAACGACACAGGACTGGTGAAAAGGGTGGTGGTGGGGGGGGGGGGGGGGGGGTGGAGTGTCAGTTGTGTTGGCATGATACACCTACATGTTCCCGTGCTCCTTGATGACCCGGGGAGCAGGGTGTCTACTGTTTCTTTTTGACCCCTGCAGGGTTAGACCATGGCTTTACCCAGATCAGTTGTGTACTATCTGAGATGGCTAGGGCCCCCCTACTTCTCCGCTGGGGCGGTCTAGGTTTCTAAAGAAGTAGGTGAGCTGTGGTGTCTAATCTTTAGCCGGTCTGGATCATTGTGGTAAGGTCAATGTGGTGTCGCTGCAGGGTGTACATCCATCAGGCTCTACCCACTGTACCCATAGAGTCCAGTAGAGGGCGCAGCCTGTGTGAGTTAGAATGAAGGTTACGATATTGTAACCCTAGTTTTATAAGCACAGGCGGAGCCCTCTACCAAAGGGGCCCTGTCGTTCCTGCGCCGCTCGCTGAAGAGGGCATGGGATGCCTGACAGTGATAGACTCTGTCTGAGGGGTCCGCATGTATTCGGGTAAGCACGTCCTGATTGGCTGGCTACGTTTATGCAAAATTTAGTGGGTATATGCGTGCTCGCGAGTGGAGGAGGTCATTACCCCATAGAGTCCAGTAGAGGGCTCCGCCTGTGCTTATAGAAATAGGGTTACAACATCGTAACCTTCGTCTTCGGGATAGCAGGCTGTCAGACAAATGGGCTTTTGGTTCAATGGGACATTTTTCGCACTATTAAGGTTTCAGAATAATGGGCCGTCAGACAATGGGCAGTCCCCAAACTTATTGGTTAAGGTTAGGGAAAGATCACAGTCATGGTTAAAAGAAACCATGTTGACTGTTGTTAAACGGAAAAATTAATAGTGTCCAAGTCCCACACCTGATCAGACTGATGTCATCCATCCACCCTGACTGCTTCCATATGATAGAACTGTACAAATATGTTGTTTTTAGGCAAACAAACGCCAAATGAAAACAACAACAAAAAAAACTTTTGTGAACTTTCTCATTAGAACACTAGAACATCCACCTTTACTTAGAAAAGACAGTCATTATTTGTAAAACTACAAAAGGACTTGTCAGGAAGATGTAAATGTGGATGGCTGGCTGGACATTGGCTGCCAAGAGAATGTATGGCTTTATTCGAAACCGTCTACTACATACTAGTGACGAACGCAGTATGCAGTATGTACTGTATACTGCATACTGTGTTCGTCAGTAGTATGTAGTAGGCGGCGGTTTAAGTGATGTATTTGCAGTATGTTAGACCAGGCTTTAGCCTTTAAACCAGCTCTTAAAGCACTGGACAAAAAAAGTAACTCGTACCACTATTACAATATTATCGAAAAATATAACTTTGATTCAGTTGTTTCTGTTCAGTTAGTTTACTTTATAAGATACTGCAGGTTTAAACTATTTATTCTAACAGCTCATAATGAAGTCACAGGATCATCAATGAGGGGAGACGGGAAATATAAAATATTCATCCACAACATTTACGTTACTCAAACTGCTTTTTCAGTTCCAGCAACTAAACAGAGGACTGATCTCCCTCCAGATATTAGAGGAATGTTAAAAAGGGTCATGTTGTCTCAGCAGGAATCTCTCTGCTCCGTCAGAGGCTGCTCTTTACTTCTCCTCTTCCTCTCCTCTTCCTCTCATCTTCTCTCTCCTCTCCCCTCTCTTCTTCCCTCTCCTCTCCTCTCTCCTCTTCCCTCTCCTCTTCTCTCTCCTCTTCCCTCTCCTCTTTCTCTCCTCTTCTCTCTCCTCTTCTCTCTTCTTCCCTCTCCTCTTCTCTTTCCTCTTCCCTCTCCTCTTCTCTCTTCTCTTCCTCTCCTCTTCTCTCTCCTCTTCTCTCTCCTCTTCCCTCTCCTCTTCTCTATCCTCTTCCCTCTCCTCTACCCTCTCCTCTCCTCTCTCCTCTTCCCTCTCCTCTTCTCTATCCTCTTCCCTCTCCTCTACCCTCTCCTCTCCTCTCTCCTCTTCCCTCTTCTCTCTCCTCTTCCCTCTCCTCTTCTCTCTCCTCTCCTCTCCTCTTCTCTCTCCTCTTCCCTCTCCTCTTCCCTTCTCCTCTTCCCTCTCCTCTTCCCTCTCCTCTCCTCTTCCCTCTCCTCTTCTCTGTCCTCTTCTCTCTCCTCTCCTCTCTCCTCTTCCCTCTCCTTTTCCCTCTCCTCTTCCCTCTCCTCTCCTCTTCCCTCTCCACTCTGCTGCTCTGTAGCCGTCAACTCCATAAAGGCAGATAATCACAGGTCCCTGTTAATTTATAACGGACATCTGTGTTGTGATATTTAAACAAACTATCCGTCAACAAGGAAATAAAAGCCTCTCGTCTACAGACCGGTCTCTAGAGAGCTCCGGCCAGCTCATAGCGGTCTCTGAGCGTGACTACCTGGCTGGCTGGCAGCGACTCCAGCAGGCGCTATAGCTAGCTGTCATAGCATTTTGTGGGGCTTCTAAACTCCGACAACGGTGGAACAGATGTTTGATTCACCATCTAACTTCGTAAAACTGCCGATATTAAAAATCTACACAGTTGATTTCTCGCCTCAAAAACTTTGAGAAGTGAATTTCGTGATGAAATAGCTACGAAAAATTAAAAAAACAAGCAGTTTTTGGCTGCTGTTGTAACCGTAGCCTGTAGCGGTCCAGAGTTTTCCGTTGTGGGATACAGTAGGCGAGGTAGACTGGTCCGATGCAGACTGGAGATTTTTTCCAAATCAGTACGACATACGGGCATTTTTGGCATAGGCCTACTGTAGATTTTGCTTTTGTTCGCATAAACTACATACTACATACTACATACTACATTTTGGCCAAATCAGTACGTGCTACTAGTATAGTATGCAGTTTCGAATTCAGCCTCAGTGTCCTGTGTGAGCTTTCCTCCAACAAGCTGTATGGAGTCTAACGATGACAACACAACATGGCCTCAGAGGTCAGCAAATTGGATGACGTGGCTTAAAGCAAGCCTGAAGTGGACATGCTGGACGAGTTGAGACAGTCATCCCTTGATAAAAGTGTGTACACAAAACGTTAACACATCATCACCTCAGGGTTCCACAGCCTTCACACACAAAGATCACACAGAAAGATCAACTGAAACTAGATTTTTAAGAACTTCTGAAAAACAAGAAAGAGCAAAGCTGGCATGACCAACATATTTGTTATGTGTTGCAAACGAGCTAAACCTGTTTTTCAACAGGTTTGACCAACCAACCCCCATGAGCTCAGTAGGACAGCCTGGGTCCCCACTCACCAACACCGGTGCACCCCTTTCCACACCTCCCCTCCTCCTCCCCCCCAGCACCCTTCCCCAGGAGGCAGCAGCAGCTTGCCCCCCCATACCTACCCTCAGGATCACAGCCCCAGCATGTCTTTTACACCTGGAGACATCACAACACCCACCCTGTTCATCACAACCAGCCAGGTAAGGAAGCAGCTCTCAAAGATCTCTTCAGCCTCTCCCTGAGGCTGAAGAAGGTGCCCCAGCTCTGGAAGACCTCCTGCATCGTCCCGGTGGCCAAGAAGGGACACCCCAGCACCCCCAATGACTACAGGCCAGTTGCTCTGACGTCACACGTCATGAAGATCTTTGAGAGACTGGTTCTGCAGCACCTCAAGCCCCTTATGAGCGACTCCCTGGACCCCCTGCAGTTTGCATACTAGGTGTAGGGGTTCTACTTTAGTAGGTTTTGGTTATTAGCAAATTAATTAATAAATAATAATAGAATTATTAATATTAATAAAGATTATCAATAAACATCAATAATAAACGGGGCACCACCCTGGAATCAGGGACCAATGACCAAAACGTTAATATAGTCTCATTATATATGCTAAACTATCAATTTGGAACGTTGATTAATAATTAAATTAATAACTATAACCAAAATAGATAGTAAAGGTTGAAGGATATCGGAGTTCTTGACATAGCAGAGGTTGGCATTATTCACTCTTGTGCAACATTAAACAGACCAGCATGTATATTCCACAAACATTTATTTACAAGATAATAAAGGTTCAAAACACAATATTAATCTAACTAAATAACTAAACTAAACAAACCAAACAAAGTGTGTGTGTGTGTGTGTGTGTGTGTGTGTGTGTGTGTGAGAGAGAGAGAGGGGGGGGGAAACAAGATGGGTTCTTGTCTCAAAATGTCTGTATGGCCTACAAACAAAATGGCGGGCACTGTAAAACTACAAAGATGGCTGAATCAAAGATGGCGGAATCAAAGATGGCCATCAGCATGTCACCACATGGCCTCTTTGTTCTTCTGAACCCATGTGCTCAGGAAGGACAAAGAAGGGGGGTGATGTGGGGGTTAAGATTATCTGAAGCTGTATGTTTATGTTTAACTAATTCACAGTTTCTGTATGTGATCTTAATGTGTGTTAGATATGCAGTGGGTTAGAAAAGATGGTTAGTTTGCATGCAAGACCTTGTCTATGTGAAGCATAAACTAAACACATCAGATGTGGCGAAGCCAGTTACCCAAAAATCAAATACAAATAAATCAACACAGTCAAACTCAATGAATAACATTAAACCAAATCAATACAAGTACTTTCTAGAAATCAAAGTTGGACAGTCTTGCTCAGCCCTGTGCGATTGCTAATGCTAAGGCCAGTACGTTACCAATCCATGGAAGAAAAGGGTTTGTGATTCCATTTGTTGAAGTTGTGGTTCCAAGTCAAAGAGGTCGTCTTTGCTGTTAGTTTGGTGCTAACTTCTTTGCTTGATAGCTTGAAGTTAGCTGGCGGAAAGGGCAGAGCACTCGCGTCGTCTGCTGTTTGGTTCCTTGTGGCTATGTCTGTTTCCTAACAGACCATAGATCAGAAGCAGAACTGTTTTGCAAGTTCTGGACTTGAGAGCCGTTCACCTCAACCAGGTCAGCCTGGGTTGAGGAGATGAAGAGCAGAGAGAGCGCAGCAGCTCACCTCTCACACGTCAGGAGAGATGAGCAGATGAGAAGAAAGAGACGAAAGAGGAGGAACAAAGAACATTCCTCTGGTTTTGTTCTGTGTGAATTTCACACCTAGGTGTGAAATGTTACTGTAGCCAATGAGGACTGAGATGAGTCCTGTGGTCAAGGATCAGGTTACTGAGGTCATGAGGTCACTTGAAACCAGCCAGATGCTGGGTCCCTACATAGGCAAACATCGGTGTGGATGATGCCATCATCTACATGCTCCACAGAGCCTACACACACCTGGAGAGGCCGCACAGCACCGTCAGAATATTGTTCTTCGACTTCTCCAGCGCCTTCAACACTATCCAGCCACTCTAGCTAGCTGAGAAGCTCTCAGCGATGCAGGTAGACCATGGCCTGGTGGCCTGGATTACAGACTACCTCACCAGCAGACCACAGTATGTCAGACTGCAGGGCAGCCTGTCAGATGTGCTGGTGAGCAACACCGGCGCCCCCCAAGGAACTGTGCTGTCACCCTTCCTCTTCATCACCTACACCTCCGACTTCCGCTTCAACTCGGGTACGTGCCACCTACAGAGGTTCTCTGATGACTCCTCCATCGTCAGCTGCATCACGGATGACAACGAGGAGGAGTACAGAGCCCTGGTGGAGAACTTCGTAGGGTGGTGCGATAACAATCACCTCCAGCTCAACATTGGAAAGACCAAAGAGCTGGTGGTGGACTTCCGGCGGAGCAAGAGGCCCCAAACTCCCATCACCATCTGAGGGGAGGAGGTGGAGGTGGTGGACACCTACAAGTTCCTGGGAGTACATATCAACAGTAAACTGGACTGGATTGACAACACCGAGGCCCTCTACAGGAAGGGACAGAGCAAACTGTTCTTCCTGAGGAGGCTCAGGTCTTTCAACGTGTGCAATAGGCTGCTGCAGATGTTTTACCAGTCTGTAGTAGCCAGCGTACTCTTCTTTGCCGTGGCATGTTGGGGGGGTAACACCAACTCAAGAGATGCCAACAAACTGAACAGGCTGGTGAGGAAGGCTGGCTCTGTGGTTGGATCTGAACTGGACAATCTGGAGGTGGTGGCAGAGGGGAGGATGAGGAGGAAGCTGGACGCTATCCTGGATAACCCCTCCCACCACCTCCATGATGAGCTAGTCAAGATGAGGAGCACCTTCAGCCACAGACTCATCCCCCCTCGGCACAACACAAAGCACCTGGGTCAGTCCTTCATGCTGGTAGCCATCAGGCTCCACAACCAAGGCTGACGTCCATATTAGAACTAGGAGGACTTTAAGAACTTTAAACATGCACTAACTGCCTTTAAACATGCACTATCTGCCTTTAAACATGCACTATCTACCTTTAAACATGCACTATCTGCAACCATCTTGGACTCTAACCACTGGCGCACTTTACACTTACTTTACACTATACATCCTATTGACCACTTTATAGACTGCACACATGTACATATTACATTTATTTATTGCACATACTACATTTTTTTTATTGATGGACTGCATACAGTGGTTCCCAAACTGGGGGGCGCGCCCCCTAGGGGGGGGCGCAGTGGAACTACAGGGGGGGCGCGGCTTCATCACCAAGCCACACACACAGGCACACACAGACACACACACACACACACACACACACCGGTAAAACAATATAAAATAAAATGATAACAAATACAATTGCAAACAAGTTGTAAAGATAGGGCACTATATCATATGGTTGCACCTAACAGTGTGGACAAACATCCAATGTCAGCAGCGCGTGGCAGATGCGTGGCGTGCTGTTTTGTATTTTGGCGTCCCTGTTAACAGGTTAGAGCAGCCACACTACCCGCGTGAGACGCAGACGCGCGTCTCTTTTATAGAATAGAGGTGTCGCCTATTTTTGACGCAAGCCACGCGCGTCTCAGCTGCGTCTCTCAGCAGCAACAGACAGTGAAGGTGATCTAGTCACAGTATATGGACATCATATCAGCTACATAATACAGTTTAGATGTCTAGACATCTGTAGAATATGCCACAGACAGTGAAAGTGATCTATTGACTGTATATTAACATCATACCAGCAAGACTTTACTAAAGTTTTGATGTCTATCTGTAGAAAATGTTACAGATGAAAAAAAGTAAAGATTTATTTTTAAATCAACACTTCCTGCTTTCATTTAAAAATAAAAGCCCTCAAACATTTTTTCTATGGACAGAATTCCTTCATTTGTTAACACAAAGCTTTTATTCTGAAATATGAGCAGTCAGTGGTGAGGTACCTGCAGTCACTTTGAGAGCTCCATGAATTTATTAAAGTGTGGGGTTTAAATCAACACTTCCTGCTTTCATCTCAGAATAAAAGCCCTCAAGCGTTTTTTCTGTGGACAGAATTCCTTCATTTGTTAACACGAGGCTTTTATTCCGAAATTCTGAAACAAAGCAAGCCCACACCAGTCACTGATTGATATGTAGGAATAGGAATGCACCTATGAATAGGAATATGATAAAAAAAAAAAAAAAGAATATGATCAATTGAGAAAAAGCTTGAGTAGCTTGCACATCTTGTTTATAATTCCGTTTTAAAGAACCTAAGAGTTGGGTAAACTAAATTGTGGCACTCCTGTATGTCACAAAAAGCTTTTATTGAAAGCAATCAGAACAAAGTAAATCCACATCAATCATTGCTGGATATGTTATTTTCTTGTTTGAGAGAACCTGCTGTTAAATGTGGGGAAATATACGTTGTTTGCAATTAAAAGAAATTAAGTTCATTTTATTTACAAATGAATATGTCAGAAAGCAATTTACATGTAGGAATAGGAATGTGCCTATGCATAGGAATGTGATCTATGCAGAGAAAGCACTGAGTAACTTGCACATCTTGTCTTTGATTAGTCATTATTCTATATGTAGGAATTTTAATTTTCTTGCACACTAATTCAGTTCAATTCAAAACCTACTGTTAAATGGGGAAATGTAAGTTGTTGCACTGTTCCTAACTTCAATGTTCCTAACTTCAATTTTAAGATTTTGAAGTTAATTTTACTTGAAAATATATTCAAGAATGTAATGCAATTAATATGTCTGAAAGCACTACTTGAAAGCAATCTAAAGTCCAATCTTTTTGGAAATTGATTTTATTATTGCTATTTTTTTTCAGTAAAACAAACTGAACAATAAACTGTGAAGTAGAAATGTGAAGTGATATGTACTTATTTTAGAAAGAAAAAAACATATTTTATAGAGTTTATATATTATAATGCAATTAATTCAAAACAAAGAAGGTACGACCCATTTGGGGTGGGTGGGGTCGGGTGCGGTGAGGGGGCTTACAATGTTCGTATATCATCGAAGGGGGGATTATATCTCTTTTATTGTTTTTATCATTTTTGTATACCTTTACCTCTTCTGTGTTTCACTTCCTGGACTTCATGAGACATCCCTATGCTGCTGACTCGCCACTGCTGGTGTTGGTTTAGAGGATAATGTCTTTACACACAGAGTCAGATCTGACTTTACTGGTTATTTGGATAGAAACACAGATTAAGCATCAGACCGGCACATACGGGTACTTTGCAAAAGTCAAGGCCACTCCCCCTTTTGGGGGAAAGGAAACTGAAGATCTCAGAGACTTCAATGTGATCTGACATATGTTTGGATTGTAATTTTGACAAGTTTGTATGCATTCATCTCTTGTTATACAAATGTTTGTTTTATACACATGTCTAATAATTATTTAGCGATCTTGCCTGAACCTGAGCGTTCACGATACCGCCACGTCCCTTCAGTCGTCCCCCGTCCAACACAGTGGAGGATATTACTGATCCAGACATCTCTACATATCTGATAGAATCCCGTTAGGCTAAGTGTTGTCTGTAAATAACCAACGTGTTAATAACCAACTGTTTGATCTATAGGCTGAGATTTAGTTGGAGACGACAGTCTGATTCTGTTTTAACGTTAATGTGTGACTGTATTACTGCAGCAGCCTCCCACTCAAGCTAACGTTAGCTAGCCATGCTAGTCACTGTCACCAGCATCATTTAGCCATTTAGCACACTGACAGTGAATATTCACGTATCGTATGAGCCTCAGATCTCAGTGTGAAAGCCTCGTTAACCCGCTACACAACAGCTTTTCATCATTTTCTCTCCTGTGAGAGCAATTTCTTTCCCCAAAAGGGAACGCAGCCTCAGAGAGGACGCCATGCTGGTCTGGTCTATAGCTTGGAGCTATAAAGCCATGCTGGTCTGGTCTATAGCTTGGAGCCATAAAGCCCCTCTATTATATCTTTTTAAGGACATGGTAGGGAAACAAATCGGAGACCTGGGGTGATGGAGCATTCACCTTAGCTGCCCCCTCCCTTTGGAACATCAGACATCAGAGACTGCACCAACCTGTCCACATTCAAATCACTAATCAAACTCACCTTTTTAGAACTGCTTTCAATGTGTGATTATTGTTGTGTGTTTTATATATCATGATGCTCTTATTTATAATCATTTTAGCTGTGTAAAGTGTCTTTGAGTTTCTTGCAAAGCGCTATATACTGTAGATAAAATGTATTACTATGTCTCTCTGGACCACAACTTCAAACAACGTGTTATGAGAATTTGTTGGAAGGCCGGCTGGTATCGGGAGTGTATTTGTTGGAAGGTCTGCAGGTATCGGGAGTGTATTTGTTGGAAGGCTGGCTGGTATCGGGAGTGTATTTGTTGGAAGGTCTGCAGGTATCGGGAGTGTATTTGTTGGAAGGCTGGCTGGTATCGGGAGTGTATTTGTTGGAAGGTCTGCAGGTATCGGGAGTGTATTTGTTGGAAGGTCTGCAGGTATCGGGAGTGTATTTGTTGGAAGGCTGGCTGGTATCGGGAGTGTATTTGTTGGAAGGTCTGCAGGTATCGGGAGTGTATTTGTTGGAAGGTCTGCAGGTATCGGGAGTGTATTTGTTGGAAGGCTGGCTGGTATCGGGAGTGTATTTGTTGGAAGGCTGGCTGGTATCGGGAGTGTATTTGTTGGAAGGCCGGCAGGTATTGGGAGTGAGAGACACACATGAGACAGACAGACACCTCAGAGACACACCTGAGACAGACAGACACCTATAGACTACACACAGTGACACACACATTATTAGCTGCTATTAATGCTTCTTAGCCTGCTCTATAGTGATTTTAAAAGTCTTTAAAACAAACAGATAAAACAAGGATAGTGTAGTTAAACTATAATAACTTACCATCAGTCATTTCTTCCATTTGGTCGCGTCTTCTCTCCATCTCCTCCGGTTTAGAGGGCGGTGCTGTTTTACAGTTTGCAGCTACACTGGTACTCCCGGCCGGGCGATCTCAGTCTCTTTAACACTGTCCTGATTTAATAACTATAATCAGAGACATTTCGTGCCATCATCAGCTCAGCCATGAGTGGAATATCTTCCTCCTCGTCTTCCTCCAACTCACTTTCTCCGTCAGGATAAGCGGATTGAGAGCTAGCCTAGCCTCTAGCGTTAGCCGGGCGTCCGACCCGACTCGGCGCACCCGCTGTCCTGATCACCCGATGCGGTGAAATAATCTGAATTTAAGTCGGTCCAGTTGTCGTCAGATGTAGCACCTCTAACATGAATTTAATTTAAAAGTCGAGCGATGTTTTCCTCACGTGATTTCATCTTGTCAAGCCAGCTATCTCCTCTGTCAACCACAATCTGTCAATCAACTCTATTGAGCCACGTCAATACACAGCGGACTTCCGGTAAAAACTTTACGACAACGTTATGTTTAAGAACTTCAAAACTAGACTTATCATTTGAATTTTACATTGATTCTTACTTTGTATTAAAGCTGAGACTTTATTTATTCAGAAACGCATAAAAAAACAAAACAACCCAAAACACACTTTTTCATAAAAAAACGTGTTTTTACAAGAATGCGCTGCCGCGACTTATGACTCATTTTGATAGAGCGGGTCACATTTGTTGGAAGGCCAGCCGGTATTGGGAGTGTATTTGTTGGAAGGTCAGCAGGTATTGGGAGTGTATTTGTTGGAAGGCCAGCCGGTATTGGGAGTGTATTTGATGGAAGGCCGGCAGGTATTGGGAGTGTATTTGTTGGAAGGTCGGCAGGTATCGGGAGTGTATTTGTTGGAAGGTAGGCAGGTATCGGGAGTGTATTTGTTGGTTGGAAGGTAGGCAGGTATCGGGAGTGTATTGGTTGGTTGGAAGGTAGGCAGGTGTCGGGATTGGATTGGTTGGAAGGTAGGCAGGTATCGGGAGTGTATTTGTTGGTTGGAAGGTAGGCTGGTATCGGGAGTGTATTTGTTGGAAGGTAGGCAGGTATCGGGAGTGTATTTGTTGGAAGGTCTGCAGGTATCGGGAGTGTATTTGTTGGAAGGTAGGCAGGTATCGGGAGTGTATTTGTTGGAAGGTCTGCAGGTATCGGGAGTGTATTTGTTGGAAGGTAGGCAGGTATCGGGAGTGTATTTGTTGGAAGGTAGGCAGGTATCGGGAGTGTATTTGCTGGAAGGTCTGCAGGTATCGGGAGTGTATTTGTTGGAAGGTAGGCAGGTATCGGGAGTGTATTTGTTGGAAGGTAGGCAGGTATCGGGAGTGTATTTGCTGGAAGGTCTGCAGGTATCGGGAGTGTATTTGTTGGAAGGTAGGCAGGTATCGGGAGTGTATTTGTTGGTTGGAAGGTAGGTAGGTATCAGGAGTGTATTTGTTGGTTGGAAGGTAGGCAGGTGTCGGGATTGGATTGGTTGGAAGGTAGGCAGGTATTGGGAGTGTATTTGTTGGTTGGAAGGTAGGCTGGTATCGGGAGTGTATTTGTTGGAAGGTAGGCAGGTATCAGGAGTGTATTTGTTGGAAGGTCTGCAGGTATCGGGAGTGTATTTGTTGGAAGGTAGGCAGGTATCGGGAGTGTATTTGTTGGAAGGTCTGCAGGTATCGGGAGTGTATTTGTTGGAAGGTAGGCAGGTATCGGGAGTGTATTTGCTGGAAGGTCTGCAGGTATCAGGAGTGTATTTGTTGGAAGGTAGGCAGGTATCGGGAGTGTATTTGCTGGAAGGTAGGCAGGTATTGGGAGTGTATTTGCTGGAAGGTCTGCAGGTATCGGGAGTGTATTTGTTGGAAGGTAGGCAGGTATCGGGAGTGTATTTGTTGGAAGGTAGGCAGGTATCGGGAGTGTATTTGTTGGAAGGTAGGCTGGTATCGGGAGTGTATTTGTTGGAAGGTAGGCAGGTATCGGGAGTGTATTTGTTGGAAGGTAGGCAGGTATCGGGAGTGTATTTGTTGGAAGGTAGGCAGGTATCGGGAGTGTATTTTTTGGAAGGTCGGCAGGTATCGGGAGTGTATTTGTTGGAAGGTCGGCAGGTATCGGGAGTGTATTTGTTGGAAGGTAGGCAGGTATCGGGAGTGTATTTGTTGGAAGGTAGGCAGGTGTCGGGAGAGCATTTGTTGAGGGAAGAACAGACAAAGTTGTCACGGTACAGAAGCCAGAATGTGCTGATCCAGGGAGCGAATGTGAAAAAAATGTGGTGATGTGCCTCAAGACACAGTAAATCTGCAAATTTGTGTGTGTGTGTGTGTGTGTGTGTGTGTGTGTGTGTGTGCTGTTGTGTGTTGCCCCTAAATGATAATATTGTTCATTTGTACCCTGAAATGAATCATTCTTGAGCACAAATGCTGCATGTACATCCTATTCCACCTGCCGGCACCTTTTTACCTTTTCACCTTACTATCTATCTGTCTTCTTTTTTAAATCCAATTCAAGCACCGGATTGGTTAAAGGAGAACAGCCAAATTTAAAAATGTATTGCCAGTTTCAATCCCAAATTGATCTGCGTGGGAACGGTACTAACGGAGCCTCACTGGTGGATGCCTAGTAGATCAGAACCTGTATCTGAGTATTAAAGGCTGGTCTGGAAACAGTGCTCTGGTGTGGCAGAGTGCCAACATGCAAAACAAACCATCTGGCATCCTTCAGAGAAAGAGTTAATCTTCATCATCGTCTTCCCTTTTCTTCATTACGTTCAATGCTGTAAATGTCAATATCAAGGAGGGTGACAGATGATTTCAGTTATGCCCCCCCCACACACACACACACCACCCTGACCACCCCAACACACACTATACACATCAATAGAAAACCCATGCTTTACTAATCAGCTTAGCATTCTCTCGCTGTCTCTCACCCCACTTGTAGTGTGGGATTGATATCTGATTATGTTGTGTCACTCATCCAGATGGACCCACGTTCAGACACACACCCGCCCCACCCTACACCACACCTGACCTCTGACCTCCTGTAGTGTTGCCTTGGAAACCTGGGATGGAGAGGTGGGGATAACCCATGAGGAGAAGGAAGGGGAGGAGGAGGTAGGGGGAGGTATCTGTGTTTGGTATTCTGCGCCAATCTCACGGCTGGTTAAGATCCATGAATAGAGAGTGAGCTGGCCGTGAACGTCTCGACCCCCCCTCCCTCATCCCTCACTGTCTCTTCTCCACCTCTCTCATACTGCTCTGTCTGTTCTCTTTCTCTCCTTCTTTTCTCTGCTCTGGTGCCAGACAGATGGTTCAGAACACAAACATTTGTCTGAAGTTCGGAGAGCATCCCTTACCACCCTAATAAATAAACTGGAGGAAGCCAGAGATTTAGTAAATACGACATGTTCTTTGTGAGTACAGAAGCACTTATCCATGTATACATAATGACACCGGCTCCTTGCCCGTTTTTAGTCTGGCACACTCTCACTCTCTTAACAAAAAGGTCATATACAGTACATAGCATTTATTGAACATGTTGAGAATGTTGGAGCAACAGCAGAAACCATTTTGGTGCTCTTAAAGGAAAAATCTGGTGTGTTACAACTTTGGTCTCATTTTTCAATATTCCCTTTGGTTATAATAACATGCACTCAGCTAAGTAATCGCTCAGATTTGAAGAAAACGGCAACTTCCAATCTAGTCTGACAGGGCAAAAAACATGAGCAGACAGATGATCAGACAGGTTGTAAACAAGCCAGCAGTTTATGCAGAATATCTAAACCAGGTATCCTCATCCAGGGATATATGCACCCAAGGGGGTATTTACAGTATGTAGTTAGTATGTAGCCAGGGTGTGCGTGGAAACAGCTAATTTGAAAAAGTAGAGATTATGAATTGGTGGTGAGAAAGTTATATATCCACATGTGTGGACATAACAGAATTGTAAGCTCAGTGATTTTATGTCTCCAATCAAAAAGCACATTGGGAGTCCTAGTTAACTTCTCTTATGTTTTTATGTCCACGGGCTTGTACTTTTGACTTTTTATGAACTAACTGGATGTTTTTTGGCAGGCATAGTTGCTGAGAGCCAACCGTTGCTGGTTGCTGTCCATCCAATCCTTGAAGTGCTCCATGTACAAAATGAATGTGACTTTTACTTTCAGAAACATGAATGCCTGAAATAACTTACATTACTGATAAGAACGATGGCTAAAAGCAGTAGGCAGCATATTTTTGGCATCATTGGGCAAAAATCCCATAATAACCTTTCAGCATATTGTAATTCAAGTGTTCTGAGAGAAAACTAGACTTCTGCTCCTCCAGAGACGGCAAGGCTCCAGCTCGGCTCTTACTGCCTGTTTTCCTCCGGTCTGTGAAATCTTGCAGATGCCGTTAGGAGCACTGGAGGACACCATCGGACAATGGAGGAACATGATTTTGTTCAGATAACCATAATGAACTACTGTCAGGATATAGTGACCGATTTTTTAAATTATATTTACTCCATCTCTACCCTTCTGGTGTTTAAGAGCCAAATTAGGAGTATTAAAACATTTGGAGAACCACAATGGCTCCTTTATTGTGATTTCCCAGTGTTGTTTTGTTAACATGCCACTCCACTAACCAAGTCACCGCTGAACCCACCCCCCCGTGTGTAATGTACAGTATGCTGAAGAATGATGACTTTCAGATGTGTGGCTCATTTATTCCTAAACCCTCTGAAACTAAGGAGGTTTTTGGAGGTTTACTCACAAATAAGTTTGCGCTCTTATGGGATACAGAAATTCAGTCAAGTATTGAAGGCCAGTAACCACTCATCACATGTAATCAATTACACCCCAACCCCACTCACACACACACACACACACACACACACACACATGTACACACACACACACACACACACACACCATGTAGTATCTTAATAGCGGCAGATTAAAGTATTTGTAAAGATGAAGAAGAAAGCTGAATTTCAGATGGAAAATATTAATATATATTTGAAAACAAAGGAAATGAGCCTTTTTAATGTACCCAGAAACATCCCACATTATATACAGAAACCCTCTTCACATACATCTTCTATTCTGTCCCATGCAGTGCACACAGGGAGGCTAACAGTAACAGAGAAGTGTTGACAGCAGCCTCCTCGGTAAATATTTAGCCAAGCAGGCTCAGTCTAATCTCCCAGCATGCACTGGGCTGATGCTCAGTTATCCAGATGGACAGCTTTGCTGGGAGTTATTTGGTAAACAGCTCTCATATGTTCTGCTATGTTGCAATCCAGACAAATACATGAAGAACTCAGCCAACAAGTGGAGCCAACAAGTCCCTCTTTCTCAAGTCCAATGAAAACCATCTTGATTCAGTTCATTTGTGATACTACAGAGTAGTTAAATACAGGAGTTTTTATACTTGAAAGGAACACAGTGGACTAAGATGAGGAGTATCTGGCTGGCAGATGATGCGTCAGTATCACTACACCAACATACAGTATAGTACAGTATAGAATGACCACTTGGAGGCAGAGGTAGCTGACGTATCACTACACCAACATACAGTATAGTACAGTATAGAATGACCACTTGGAGGCAGAGGTAGCTGACGTATCACATAGGGACTGCATTTAAAATCGCAGCATAGTGTTTTGTTTAATACATATAATTTTATTAATATTAAAGGGGCCATTTCATGCTCATTTTCAGATCCACTTGTATTTTGGGTTTCTACTAGAACATGTTTACATGCTTTAATGTACAAAAAACACATTATTTCTCTCATCCTGTCTGTTGGAATATTCTTGTATTCACCCTCTGAAACGCTCCGGTTTAGCTCCTGTCTCTTTAAGACCCCTTCCTGAAAAAGTCCAGTCGGCTCTGATTGGCTTAGAGAACAATATGGTTCACCTTTGTAAAGGTAGTTCTCTCCGCTGTGGGCGGTATATTCAAATGAGGCTGCATGTGACATAGTGTGACATAGGAAGGGGAGCCACATCTGATTGGCTAGTTGAATCACATGTTTCCTGATCTAGACAGCCCGTAATAAACTGACTAGTTGTCTTATTTCACAGTCTGTGGGTTGGTAGAGACTCCAGATACCCAGACGGATGTACACAAGCACTGAAACAGAGAGTTTCTCATCATCCTCTTTAATATTCCATTTATTAGGCTGAGGAGTGCTTCTGGTAGCACAATGATGTCCTTTATGATAAGTTATGATAAGTTGATGAAATATTCCCTTATAAACTACTTCAATAACTGTTTTAATTTGAATCTGATGCTCTTGTTGTTTTTCCATTGCTAATATGTTGGTGACGATGTAACATGTATCTAACAGGTGAAAAATGTACGTTATGGTTATGAGTCATATTTCTGCCTCCACTCCAGTACAATGGTGGTGAATGGAATTCCAGATGTGGAGCTCATAGCATTTAAAATATGACATTTAAAAAAATATTTACTGCAACATGTCTTTCCAAGATCAATGTCCTTGTTACTCTGGACCAGAGGGCAACTCCGGGTCTGAGAAGTGAAGCCAATGAGAAAGAGCCTTAAACCTGCATGTTTTCTAATAGTCAGCAGGGGGCGACTCCTCTGGTTGAAGTCGATGAAAAAATGTTGTTGTCCAGTCTGTGAATTGTCCGTGTTTCTGTCTTACAACTTTAACCATTTCACAGTGTGTTTTCAGGTCATCAAAGTCAATTCTAACCTTCTTGGTCACCTAAAATATATTATTCAGCATTCAGTTGTACCTAGCTCCACCCTCTCCTGTCACTTCTGGTTGCAAAAAAACAAGATGGTGACGACCAAAAACCAAGATGGTGACGACCAAAACCCAGGATGGTGACGGCCAAATACCAAGACGGTGACGGCCAAAAACCTAGATGGTAACGGCCAAAACCCAAAATTGTGCAACCAAAAACCAAGTGGAGACGGGCAAAAACCAAGATGGTACGACCAAAAACCAAGATGGTGACGGCCAAAAACCAAGATGGCGACGGGCAAAAACCAAGATGGCGACGACCAAAAACCAAGATGGTACAACCAAAAACCAAGATGGTGACGACCAAAAACCAAGATGGTACAACCAAAAACCAAGATGGTACGACCAAAAACCAAGATGGTGACGGCCATAAACCAAGATGGCGACGGCCAAAAACCAAGATGGCGACGGGCAAAAACCAAGATGGCGACGACCAAAAACCAAGATGGTGACGACCAAAAACCAAGATGGTGACGACCAAAACACAAGCCCACAAACCAATGGGCGACGTCACGGTGACGTCACGGTGACTACGTCCACTTCTTCTAGACAGTCTATTCTCTGAATAATAAACTTATGATTTCACAGGTTTTATATGAAATACTTTCTATGGAAATGAGGATCACCCAGATTACCAAGGACACTGTGACAGAGACATTACTGTTGAATTTATTTAAATGAACAAAACAAAGCTATCTGCATGGGGTGAGTGAGAAAGTATGAATATCTGAAGAGTGAGACTTCAGTAAGACTGCTCCATCAGGATGGATGTCACTAAAAGGCTGGGTCACAAAGGATATGGAGTTGGTAGGAGAGAATAAAACATATATAACCGACGTCAACCACACACTTTTTGTAAAACAGCTTCTCTGTAATTTAAGTTCTTGTAATTTATGGAAGCTTCTTGTTTATTCCTATATGTTTAGTTTATAATAAAAGAAATTTGTGAAAACGGTTTGAAATGTCTCACATTGAGCATTTAAATGTGCATTATTGTGAATTTGAAAACAAAGTATCATTAACACTAAAATGATATTTGTGTCACTACTTTCAGTCTTCAGTTTTACCAGATATTGTCGATAGAAAGTTTTTCATTTCTACTATTTCTTTGAGAGACCTGAGCAAAGAGATGTTAACTGTGAGGTAAACGAAAGAAGGAAGATGAAGCAACACAGTAATTATGGTGGAGGGTTTCTCACATCGTCTTTCACCAGACTTCACAACTCTGCTTGCTCCGAGTTGAGAGAAAAAGCAGATTTGTGCAGCAGCATTATGTACTGCTTCATTCCTGCCAAGGTTGAAATTTCCATTGCTAATATGAACTTTGCATAAGTGCTTATAATGGTAGCGTCGTTTCAGCCTGGTTATTGTTTTTCCACTAAAGTAAAGCAAAGCTGAGAAAAGTCCTGGGTAAATATAAACTTTGCTTAAGTACTTATATGTCTGTTTTCTCTCTCCCATATGGCGGCCAAAGGCACAAAGCCTCGGGGGGAATGCCAAGCAGCTCAGCTAAGCCCCCCTGTTCTCCGTCCTCATCCACTAGACAAAGAGACAGCTCTTCAAAGCAGCGCCGGGCCTTTAAACAGTTAACAGCAGCGAGCGCGTTTAAACGTGACAGTGTTTGAGAATACTTTACACCGCTAAACCCTTGAAGATCTCCCACACTGCTCACTGCCGTCCATCAAACGGGAAAAAGGACAAGATGAACTGATGGCTGTCGGAGCTTAGTTACATTTTTTCCCTTTTTTTGTTTGTCTCATTAGTCTCATTGACTGCTTTTTAAAAAAGTGTTCTGAATAATTAGGCTGAAAGAATATAGAATGTATTTACCTGTATTGAAAAATATATATTCAACTTTTTGCCCATTGATGGGTTAAGATATTAAGGAATATTGTAAAAAATTTGAAATGTTGTACTCTGTATCGTTGGTTATACTATGGTACTATGATATATATATACGGTATATATATATTCAACAGTATATTACTGTTGAATTCATGTATAGGTCAGAGCTAATAGCAGACCTAGGCTAGCAGACATTTATCTGCAATATTATAATTGCAATATCTGTCATAAAAGACAACATATTTCATATTTTTTGTGTATGAAGACTGACATCTATGGTTACTGTCTACATTTTTCAGGGTGTAGAGAAAATCATGAAATCCCCTATTTTTGAGAAAATGTTTTTATATCAGTATTTACAATGATGCACAAAGCTTGATAAAAATATTATAGAAATTAAAAAGCGAAATGTATAAATGAACATTATTGTAATGTTGCGGGAAGGACATTTAATAAGAACAAGTGATGAAAATCATAAAAAATAAACATGTTACAGATTAAAATTTTAACCACTATATTTATTACATACTCTGATGGTTAAATTTAAAATTCATGGAGGTTGATTTATATATAGTATATATATATATATATATACGTATATACTATATATAAGGAAACCAGTGACACCCTGATTTGTTGAAGAAACCACGGTGTACTGGTATAAGTGGA